>NC_025999.2:97118744-97133584 GCF_000442705.2 Elaeis guineensis | reverse complement strand
AGGAGTATGAATATACAACAGCAACATTAACAGCATAAAAACAACCAACGACTGAAATTAAAACCTGCATCCAAAAAGAATAGTTAGTCATAAAATTTATCTTTTCTCCTTCTTCTTTTTTTCCCTTTTTTGTTTTTCTTTCTTTCTTTGCCTTTTCTTTTTCTTCTTCTTTTCCTTTTGATATTCTTTTTCGCTCTTCATTTCTACTTTCCCTTTTTTTTGTTTTGTTTTTTCCTTAATTTTCTCAGCATCTCTGTTGTTGTCCCATGCTCCCCTTGTCTCTTTATACGTAGAAGAAAAACACTTTGAGAAATGCCCGGAAGTTATGCGGAATATTACCCAGAATATTTTTAGGGTATGTAATATTTAAATCACCTTAATAACAAAACATCAACGTTATGCTAATGAAAAGTTGTTAATAGTTAGAATCTTGCAGATTAAAGTTGCAAGTCTTCAATAACTTTTAATTGAGAAGTGCTCTCTTTCTAAGAATTATGAGAGAGACTTTTTTTAAAAAAATATAGGATTGATTTGGATAAGTGCTCTTCCTAATTATTATGAGACAGACTTTTTTGTTTTCATATAGAATTAGGATGGGAGTCATCTTCACTGAAACGGAGGGGGCTCCAGCTACCTATCAAGATTGAGAGAAAAAAAGTTAAATGCAACCATTGGAATTCAGCATGCATTAGGTTTTTTTAAAGAAAAAGAGTTTTGATTCAGTTCAAGATTGTAGCCAATCAATTCTGCTGCTCTTCAAGTCTGCTTGTTACTAAATTTTTTTCCATCAAATGAAGACAAGACAAATGAAGACAAGACAAAGACAATTTTAAATTACAGGCATCTTAAACGAATATGGAGCGCAGGGCCATGGCGAGGGCTCGTTTGGGATTGTCCCACTTCCAAGGCGAGCAGGGCCAGCGCATTGAAAACGACCAAAAACCGGGGCGTGAAAAAGAGACATGTACGGCGGTATGATCGTCTCCATCAGCCTTCTATTTGACGACTTTTGACGTTTATCCGTAGGGAACTAGACCCGGTCAGAGATCCGCCCTCTTCTGCCCTTTCCTGGATCCATCACCATTTATCCGCAAGGGCGCATTTAATTTATAATCAATCCAAATCAGAATAAATAAAAAAATATACAGCGACATTTTTTAAATTTCACACACTTATATTTAGATCTTTAAAAAAATCAAAATAGATCCCAAAATTTTATAAACACTACAAAGAATCCCTGCTGCCGCTTTTCATTAGGGTATGTAACGATGCAAGTGTCACATAAGAAATTAAATCTTATAAAATATTATAAATATTTTTTTAAATTTTTTTAATTTTAATACAAAATAGAGTAGAGAGAAAGAAGAATCATATGACATATACATGATCATCATCTTTTTTTAATTTTTTAGTCATATTTTTTGTTCTCCATTCTTTACAAAGAAGTGAGAAAAAAGATGAAAAGAGAGAAAGAAGTATAGATCGGACGGAAAAAAGAACCATGCAGAAGATAGAAAGAAGAGCATAAATCAAAGAGAGAGAAGAACTTAGATCATAATAACTTCGATTAGTAGCAGCTATGCCTCCACCTAATGCTCCAACCAAAATACTATAATATATTATAATTATGGGTTGAGCGCATCCATGAGGATCTCATGGGCTACGGCTAATCATGATTGAAGATTTTTTGGCTGCTCTATTTTGAGGTAACGAACCTCTTCATTTCCCTTTGATCTTTTATTATCCATAGCCCTCCCATTTCTTTAATTTTCTAATACAGAAAAAGAAGAATATGATGTAAGTTTTATCAATGGTATAATCTCCCACCATCACCATATACAAAAGACCTCATAAATAAACTAATTCAAAAAAATAAGAACCTAAAGGCCAAGCTTCGTGTCTACGGAGGATGGAAAAATTATTTGGTATGGTATCTATGTGCTTCATGTGTATTGTTAGCACACTTTTGACATTGAAGTAGACTATTGGAGATGAAGATCTGAAGCCGTTCAATCTATACAAAATAGTTATCAGGGGAGGCACAAACTATAATATTTTGAAATTTTTGGGATTCTAGTACTCTTTAGCATAATTTTGGGGGCTTAACGCATGTAGTCAAAATTTTTGGGATCTTTATATAACCCATTTTATTAAGAAATAAATGGGTGTATTTACTTTTTAGTATCTTAGATATCATGATACGTTCTTTTCTATGGTCAATAACAACACTGGAAAATATATTTCAATAGATATCGCAATAGTGAATAACTTGTCTATGCAATAGAGAAATATATACATCCATAAATATCATTTCTACATGTAATCCATACAATCACTTGTATATATATATCCATACATATTCGTATAATTATCATTTTTATTTGTAGTCCATATAAATATCCATATACAATCATACATATTAAGGCACTGAACAACAACTGTCAACAATCCATACAATATCTGTATATATTTATACACATTCACATGATTATCATTTATGTTTATAGTCCATACAATCATGACCTATACACATCCACACATATTCACATGATCATCAATATACATCCATACAACCCAAACTTTCATTCGTACCCATTCAATCAGTTGTATAATCTAAACGATTATCATTTCCACCGTACACAAATATATATTCGATTGTATCAATGTATCGGCTATATTTCAAACATATTTTTAATTGAAAAGTTGGCAAAAGCTAGCAATGTATTAGTCAACACGTTCAGAGCAACATAAAATAAAGTTCTGTATATGTTTCAGTTATTAAACAATAAAAAAATGTATAATTGTATCTATCATTGAACAAAACAAAGCTATATATCATTCCACATGCTCAAAGCAATATCAAAAAGCTTTGTACATGTATCAGCATATAAATAATAAAAACCTATGTATCAGCTATATATCCCCCCATACAATGAATCTATACATGTATTAGCACATAAACATCTTCAAAAATAAACAATACTGAACACATCAAGAAAAGTAGGACAAAATGTGATGTCAAGATCTCCAATGGGATCATTGGGTTGGTGTTGGTGCTGCTGATGCTAGTACTACTGATGCTGCTGCTACTACTGTTGGTGGTGGTATCGGGGCTAATACTATTGCTCCTTGTTTAGTCTTTGTTGCTATCTAAAAATGCAAATAAAATATGTCTGATTTTATGAATTTGATAAGAGCTTTTACAAAAAAATATATATATATTTTTTATTATCTTTCTTGAACTTTTTTTTTCTTGATGTACCATCAGATAGAGTGCTCTTTTGTTTAGGTATAAGTACCCCTTTCTTAGAAGCTTCTTTCGTAGGGGATTTATTCTTTTTAGGATCTTTGCAAGTCCTAGCATTGTACCCCTACTACTTATAGTTGCTACATCTAAGAGTGTCTCTAGTCTTTCTTATCTTATGAGAATCCTACATCTCATCCTCTTTCCTTCTTCTTGACTTTTTTGACCTATCAGGAGGTCTCTTATATATAGGTGCATCTAGTGGCTCAAAAGAAAAGGACTCCAATGATTGCATTCCAAATACAGAATTGATAACAACCTTGTATACTCTCATGAAAAACTTTTTGGTATACTAATGATCTATATATTGCTCATCAACTTCTTTCTTAGAGAATATGATTGTTGCCGCTATACATGACAGCATGATATACCAATCAACTCAAACTTTCTGTACTCACAAATTTTTTTCTCAAGATCAACAATATAGGTACAATCATAATGGTCGACCACAAAGCTGTTGTCTCTATCTCACGTGATATAGCACTGCATGGCCTGTAGCTATGCTAACTCAACTTTCTTTTGAATCTTAAGATATATAGGACCATTGTACTTTCAAACAGCTTACCTCTTTGCCCAAAATCTCTACATCAGAAGCTTTCTAATGATCTTCGAATAAGTGATAATTGGCTTGCCCCTGACTTCCAGGATGTAATTATTAAATGGTTCAATAACTAAATCATCAACAAACTCCTTAAACAATTCATCATCCTCCTCATCATAATCTAAGAAGTCATTCAAGGGTTGACTATGATCACTGTCAGAACTAATTATGTCATATCTTTCTTCATCCATAGATCTTTCATTAGGCCTTCTATCTTGTTCTTGCTACTGCCCCTGCTCCTGCTCCTGATCATGCCTCTGTTGCTGCCCTTGCTTCTGATCCAACCCTTGTGCTGCCCCTACTCCTCCTCTTGTTGCTCTGTAGCTGCCTCATCAATATCTTAGATGGATGATAGTACAAGGAGTGGCTCTACTGTATCCAAATCAATCTCATCGATTATATGTTGTACATAAATTGCTATTTTCCTCTCCCCCTTATAAATGCCAATATTTGAAGCACATTTTGATCAGTGTATAGAGGCTTTAAATTGTTAGAGCCCTTTCAAATTCGTTAAAAAGAACTGAGGGCATTTTAATTATTACTCCTTTTCAGGCAGTTGGGACTCTTTGTTATATTTATAAAGTTTTGGAATCTATTTTAAACCTTTTTTATTTTAGGATCCAAATGTAAATAAGTCAAACATTAAAAAATATCTATGTATTTCTTTCTAAATGAAAATAAAAAATAAAATGATTATATTTCTCAATATATTTATGATCAAAATCAAAATCAAAATAAAATTTAAATATAAAAAATTTAAATTTAAATTTTAGATAATTAAAATATTTTTATTTTTTTAATAATTAAAATGAATATGAATCTTCCTTCAACTAAACAATTAGAAGGAGAATCGCTTATTACTATTTTCATTTCAGAGTCTCTCTCTCTCTCTCTCTCTCTCTCTCTCTCTCTCTCTCTCTCTCAGTCATCGTATAGTGGACATCGCTGACATCCATGCTTTGTGCCTTCTGCGCCTTGTTCTCTCTCTTGGTCATTTTGTAGTGGATGTCTCTAGGATCCTTGCTTCATGCCTTTTGCCGTACCTTTGGCCTTATTATTTATCAGCAAATCTCTCTCTCTCTCCCTCCCTGACTTTTTCGGTCATTCTGTAGGGATGTCTCTAGTACGATTCTGTTTGTGCCCAAAATCTTGAGCGTATAAATTGACGTGATTATGAGCATTGGTTGGTCTAATACTAAAGCATACTAATGATTAAGTATTATAATTGACATCCTAAAATAATAAATAATGATAATTATATCATATATCATACTTTTCTCTTTCACTTTCTCTTTTTTTTTTTTTTTTTTTTTGATTCCATATGTTGATTGAGATCTCGAAATATTTTTTTCCCCATAATTTCACAACTTAATATCTCAAGTGATCTCATTTAGTTGATCCCGTCTATGTTACATCTAGCCCGTTTTTCTTGACAGGCCTTTTTTGCAAACAACTCCAACATATGTCAAGGTCTGATTGGTGACGCTGGTCCAATAGAAATGGCGTTACACTGTCCACGTCTTTCGAAATCAGAGCGTCCAATGAGATTAAAAACTAATCATAATTAAAAACTACCCATCATTGCAAATTAAAACTGCACCATCCACCTTGACCTTGAGGCAGCCTTGCGAACCTGCGTGCCCCATGACCATACTCTTCGGATCGGATCCAATCTAGACCCCCACGAATTGCATGCATGCCCATGCACATGCATATATATGAAGGCGACTCACAAGATCCCGTTAATTGTTCTCTCAACCCGAGACTTTAGTGGGATTTAGCCGTAATTGATCCTTAATGCTGTTTATGCTGTAGTCATGCCTAATGGCAAGGGAATCAAGCTGGTTCTCGAAATCTTCATCAATCTGATAAGAAATCAGAAAAATCCTTTATGATTATAGATGATCAAAATGATTCTCCAAATCTTCATAAATTTGGAAACGGTTCTCTACCTCTTCATCAACTTGGCAAGAAATCGTAAAAATCTGCTATGACTACATGCATGACTGTTATAGCAACTTAGGAGATTTTTTCCTCTTGTATAATTTTTATTTAAGTTTTGAATGTAATATTTTTTCTAAACTTAATGATATGTAGAGTCATGTACTGTTCTTTTAAATAAAATGACATAATTCTCATATTGTGATTGAGTCGTCAAAAGTCTAGTATCTTCCACTTTTATATATGTTGACGCTCCCACATTTATCAAGAAATAATAAATAAAAAAAAAACTCTAAAATGCAGGGACAACCTAAAAGATGAGCCATTCCACTTAAGGCCCCATCCATAGATCCAAGAACCTTTGTGGTGTAAATAGCACACCATAAATTCTAATGTAGCATTTAATAGTAGCTATCAAAAGATGAATGACCATCAAACAAGGTACATCATGCATGACATGCAAGGGCACCTTGTTTAATGGTAGTCCATCTTCTGATGGCATCCATCAAGTGCTGCACGGGATTTTGTAGTGTTAACCGCACACCACAGGGGATCTGTTCTCCTATTTATACTATTTTTATTTTTTAATTTTTTCATATAGAGGATTGGAATACGTAGTGTGTCAAAACTTCACTAGTATCTTGGGTAGCTAGATCCGCAAAATCCGTCTAAATTGAGAGTAGAAAAGCTTTATATAATGGTTTCATAAGGAATCATGACTAAGCATAATATAGGCTAATTTGTTGAAAATTATAAACTAACATGCATGGTTGCTACTTGATTAATTAAGTGTTCGAAAGGTGGATCCAGATTTGGTCAACCACATGATTTGAATGATAGGGACCTCATAGCGGCTAAGACATACTATTAGATATTACGAAGATTAAATACCTAACACCAGAGAATATTGCTTCATCCTATGGACGTGAGCCGCCCTTCTTGAAGACTCGTTTAAAAACCTAACAACTCCCACAAACGGAGGAGTCAAAAAAAAGGGAACCATGGGAATGTATATGTTGGTCAGATCACATGAAGCCACGTTCCAACAGCCAAGCTTGTCATTGTGGGAAACCTAGAGAGTAGAGACCACCGGTAAAACGACACATGCAATTAAGGGACTGAAAAGTACTCACAATTAATTGCTTAAGTCATCAAAATGGAAAAAAATTGTACCAAAAAAAAATAAAATAAAAGCATCCCTCTAGAACATGCAATAACATATGAACCTATTCTTTGCTTAGTAATTAGAGGTTTTGTTGCATTTTGAATGGTGTGTTTCCAAGTTTTGAAACCTAGCTACATAATTATAGTGTATGTGAATGACTCTCCTAATTGACCTTTTACCCAAAAAAAAAAAAAAAATGAGCTTCTTAATTCCCTTTCTGTTAAAAAGAAAAAAAAAATTATGATAAGATCTTAAAAAGTTATAAGAAGTGCATTCTCTAATAAAACCAATTATCAATAATAGTCCTCTACTACGTTTTTGTAGCTTCTAAATTGTCAGGCATTTCTTGCTATTTTCCTTTCTTAATTATGTGCTGTAACAGCTACCACCTTCCTTTCTTATGTTTTGTAATTGGCACCACTTTCTATCTAAAATAAATAATCTAGTTTTTCTATAACTAGAACTTTTTGAGAAGCTTTAGTTAGTAAAATAACAAATTTCAACGGATTTCATAATTCAAATCCTTCACAACCTTTGTCACCAGTGCTAAGTTGGCATGCCTTGATATATATATGTTGGGATTTTTAGATGGGAGGTGAGCATAAATTTAGATTGTGATCCGTTCGAGGACCTATTGATTTTAAGAGAACAGTGATCTAGGTGGATGGTGCCCCCAAGTTATTTTAACAAAATGAAGAAGGGGGGAGAAAAAACACATTTGAGTTCACGGAAACTAGTCATGTAGTAGCTTTATTTGCTGCTGACCTATAACCTTTCTTGTAGTGACAGGCAAAATTAAATCATGCCGACAAGCTCCTTTTTTTCCCAAAAAAAAAAAAAAAAAAAATACGTTGAGATTTCGATTGCACAAACTTAAATCTCAATGTATCTCAGAAGAAAGATTTTGATAGACAGAGGTGATTGAATGCCACATCTATATGACAAAAAATTCCTTTCACTCCCTATAATTTTCCTTAATAAGAATTGTATTATGAAATCATTGCGCTTTTTCTGTATATTGATTGAACAAAAATACTGGAATATCATAGAAGTCTCAACCTAAAAATGTCATACAACAAGTGTGAAACTGTTCAACTGAACCCATAGTTACTGTGTTAAATTTTGACTACAGCTGATGTACCAGCGTTAGGTGTCCGCCATGTGAGTTTTGATATGTTGCCATTAGCAGAGCTCATGCACCCTGATGTTTATTTCCCGACCTCGTTCGCAAAGGTCAAGGCTCCAGGGAGTGCACGTAACACGGAATACTCTATATGCATGCATGTTATAAACGTTTCGCGATTGCTGGTCTTGTCAGAGGCACTCTAATATTAAATTGTTGGGATTGGAATGGCAATACATCAATATTGACTGGGAAACGCGGTGGCCATTGTGGCAGGCATGGCCCCCAGGCAATACTTTAAACTATTATCTCATGCAATGCAATTCACGTGGCAGAATAGACGAACGAAAATGTCTACTTCGCTTCCACTTCACATGGTTTCCAACAATAAATCCTACAAGATCCGCATTTGGTGCAGCCGGACATCCATGGATTATTATTATTATTATTATTATTATTATTATTATTATTATTATTATTATTATTATTATTATTATTATTATGCTAAGAAAGACAAAAAAATAATGCCACCAAATGTCAGGATAATTTAATAGAAATATTATATATCCATAACTATTAAGATTTAATATTAGTTTAGGTTGATTGATTTGTAATATATTTTTTTTCATTTTATGTGTTTATTGTAGATGCACCCGAAAAAGTATGAATTAGACGTGGATCTATATGGGCTAGAGATATTTGGTATTTAGTTGAGGATGAGAGGATTATCATCCAATGCAACTAGATGGGGCAGCCTGTCAATAAGGCTGCCACATTATTGCCAAACTTTTTAGGTACTGTTATGCAGAAAGATCAGTTGCATCCTTTAAACTACGCGAATGGTATGATATATTTCCTACATATAAGCTTGAGATTGTATGCATAGTACATATAAAAAGATGGTGTAATAATTTAGATTAAATTATTTATAATCAATTAATTATGTTGTTTAATAATCAAATATCTTTCTTTGCTTTGTTTTAGAGTAAACTCATACTTCCTCCAGATAGCTGTGAATGGGTGCTGAAGTCCCTCAATCATAAATGGAAAGAATTTAAGCCAATACTCAAGAAGAACTATAAGAAAGAGGGATTGGCACGCGGAGGATGATGTTGCTCATATTTGTCCTCCTGATGTAGATTCTCATCAGTGGAGAGAGCTTATTTGTTATTAGTTCTTCAATAGGGAATAGGTAATTGTATACACTTATCATATATCTTATGTTATGTTAATTACTAATATAGATTAATCATCCATACAATACATATCATATACTTTACTTGGTTTTGTAGGCATATTTTAATATTGATAGAGCTACACGAGCAGCTCTGTCTGTTCCTCATGCATCGAGGTCCAAGAGCTATGCGTGATGTAGATAAAAATTCGTATGCTTCTTTCAAAATCTTTAACATATTTTAGAATATATATATATATATATATATATATATATATATATATATATATATATATATATATATGATTCTCATGCTTCTTACTGAAACTGCGTATAATATATCATGCATCATATATCATGATACTTATAGGTTCTATTAAAACTTTTAGAGTTTGTTAATTAAAATTTATAGATTATATATTTTATAAAATTTATATTTTCTATAGATGGAAGAGTATGGGAGGGAGTCTGGTCAGATGAAGTTTTACAAGATGACTCATGTATTCATTGAGATAGACGTTTTGTTACTGATGAGTCAAAAGATGTATTTATATGTATTGATAACAATTTAGTGCAATGATTTATAATTTTATTTTTAAATAAAAAATTAATATTTTTTTTTTTGAATATATGAAAGAGCTCATCTCTTGTTGCTGAGCGATTGGTGAGTCCTCAACATCTATGGAGGCCAGTCGTGTTAAGGTTCGATGATGACAGAGCTATTAGAACTGGATCATTATCATCGAGTAAGGGGTTATGGAGTGGAGTCATCCTCACTTAGTTATCTGACGTATGCCGATATACTTAGGATGCTAGAAAGAGCTCTAGCAATATAGCTATTTATATGCTTGAGGCTCAGATGGAAGCACGGATTGAGCAGCAGGTGTAGACATAGATTGAAGAGCAGTTATAGGCATGAGTGGAGGCGCAGGTGCAGGCACAAGTGGAGGCATGGATAGAGATGATCAGACAGCGCTATGGCACTATGATATCTACTATGAAGACTCAGATTGATCAGATAACATCCCCATTATAGATATTTGTGGACTTTTCTAGGATACATATCTTATTATATTTATATTTATTCATATATTTAATCATTTAATTTATGTTATGATATTCGTATTCTCAACTACTAAAATTTTATATCTTCGTTATAGGCTTTCGGTAATTCCAACAGTTGTGTAATCAATGACGATCATTCTCCTATGGATCATTGATAGTCCGATATTTCTATGCTTCTTTTGAGTTTTATAAATTTCTTTTGATCTCTTCTCTTTGATTGTGGATTAATATAATTTATGAACATGATGGACAATATAATTATGACTTTATTTAGTTATATAGTATTTATTATGACTTTATGTTGATGTTTAAATTTTGTTATAAATTTTGGATAGATTTATGTGTTAATTATGATATACTATATGGAGTTTTTATTACATCTATATATGTTGGTGTTTGAATTTTTTTATAAATTTTCGATAGACTTATATATTCTTGTACAGATTATTTTCAGATAATTTTTCTTATAAATGTTGGATGGATTTATATATTCTTATACAATTTTTTTTTATATTTTCTTTTAAATTAAATTATTGCCAACGCTTTAAAGTGTCGGTATAATCGCCAACACTATAAAGCATCGACAGTTTTAGAGTCAAAGCATTTAGCGATGCTTTGATGCATCATTAGTTATCGATGCTATAAAAAATGTCAGCAGATCCCGATGCTGAGAGCAAGTATCGAGAAGTTTGTTTCCATTTTGCATTTGCCGACATGTTTTCAACACTTTTTAAAGAGCCAGTAAATTATTTTATGATGCTTAAAAGCGTCAAGAATTATCATCTCTTGCGTTGGAAAAAATCAAAATTTCTATCTTGGCCCTTTATTCAAAAGGCATCGCTGGATTAGAGTTTGATGGACTCGAGGCTCGCTCGGATTGAGTAGTAGGTGCAGACATAGATTGAGGAGCAGTTGTAGATACGAGTGGAGATGTAGGTGCCGGCACAGGTGGAGGTATGGATAGAGATGATTAGACAAAGCTATGACAATATGATATCCACTATGAGGACTCACATTAATTGATCAATTAACATCCGTGTTATAGATGTTTGTGGGCTTTTCTAAGATACATATCTTACTATATTTATATTTGTTCATACACTTAATCATTCAATTTATGTTATGATTTTGATATTCTCAAGTATTAAAATTTTTATATCTTTATTATAGGCTCTCGATAATTCCAACCATCGTGTATTCGACGACAATCATGCTCTTATGGATCACTGATAGCCCGATATCTCTATATTTTTTCTAGTCTTATAAATTTCTTTTGATTTCTTCTCTTTGATTGTGGATTGTAATTTATGAACATGATGGACAATGCAATTATGACTTTATTTAATCATATAGTATTTATTATGATTTTATATTGATGTTTGAATTTTGTTACAAATTTTGGATAAATTTATGTATTAATTATGATATACTATATGGAGTGTTTATTACATTTATGTTGGTGTTTGAATTTTCTTATAAATTTTGAACAGATTTATGCATTCTTGCATAGATTATTTTTAGATTATTTTTCTGATAAATGTTGAACAGGTTTATAAATTTTTATATAAGTTTTTTTGAATTACTTTTAGATTATTTTTTTCAAATTAGACCGCTGTCGACGTTTAAAAACGTCGGAATAATTGCCGGTGCAGTAAAATATCGGCAGTTTTAGGACATACTGATGCTTTTAAAAGGCATCGGCATACTGTAAAACGTTTGGCGATGCTTTGATGCGTTGTTAGTTGCCGACGCTATAAAAAACGTCGGTAGATTCCGATGCTAATAGCAAGCATCGGAAAAATTTGTTCCCACTCCGTATTTATCGATACTTTTTTAATATTTTTTAAAGAGTCGATAAATTATTTTGTGACGTTTAAAAACATCGGGAGTTGCCATTTCTTGCGTCGGGAAAAATCAAATTTTCTAGGGTGGGCCTTTGTCCAGAAGGCATCCATGGATTAGAGTCTGATGGATAGGTCCAATGTTCATGGATTATCTAATGCAGCATTTGATCATTCATTTTCTTGTACTTGGAAAAGAGGCATGCAGGCAGGTCGTAGGTCCGATCAGAATGTTGAATGATTAAAATCATTTATGCTTTTCATTAGGTCAAGCACCTGTCTTGTATTTACGGATGATGACACATGTCACGCATCCATGGCTACGGAGGCGGGATGTGGTTTGGTCGGTTCGACCTTTTTGAAACCGGACAGACCAAATTCCACAGCCTACTTTAGTAGGAGATGGACCATTCATCGGTAGGTAGCCTCATGGTGCTCCTATTGACAAGCCACTGGATGGGTCAAGAAAGCTAGCTAATAGGACGCCCTTGGTTGATAAGATTTGCCTTGGTGTGGAAGAAAGGAAATCACAACAGCTTTTGCCATCTTCCGCAGTCTTCCGCAGACGGTACTAAGAGCTCTTTTTCAAAATAATATTAAAAAAAAATTTAAATATTAAAATAATTTAAAATCAAATTTATTTACCAAACTAATGTAAAAGGAAAAAATGTCATTTTGAATGGCGTTTTTTTTTCTTCCACGTCACCCGGCTTTTCCAACATGACATCATCCCAAAAAAAAAAAAAAAAAAAAAAAGAAACGACAATTGAAATGGCGTCTTTAAAAACGCTATTCAAAATGCCGTTTTTAAATTTTTTCACCAAAAAAAAAGGAAAAAAATCGTGAAATAATGAAATTTTTTTTTTTAAAAGTTTGAAATTAATAAATAAATTAAAATTTTAATTTTGATTGAATTTTAAAATATGAATATTTGAATTTGTAATTCATTAAAAAAATTAATTTAGATTTTTTATTTCAATTTTTTTTTAAAAGATGTCAAAAAAAATCTTAAGAAATAAAAAAAAATTATCATAGAAAATAAAAAAAAGAGAAAGAAATATGAAAGAAATAAAAATTTGAAATTTAATTGAAAAACATCATTCGAAATACTTGTCCTAAAATTTTTTTTTAAAAAAAATTTAAATAATAAAAAAAAAAGAATTATAATTTAAAATTTAAAAGAAATAAAATTTTAAAGATTAATTGAAATAAAAATATTATTTCAAATTACTTTCGTAAATTAAAATTAATTTATTTTAAAAATATTCAAAAAAAATTTAAAAAATAGGCTAAAAAAATTTTATAAAAACATAAAGAATTGAAAAAAAATAGAAATTATAATTGTAATTGAAGAACAAAGTTTATAATTTTTAATTTTAAGAAATAAGAATTATAATTTTAATTGAAATTAAATATTACACTTTAAATAACTAAATTAATTGAAATATAAATTTTTAAGAAATATTTTAAATAAAAGAAAAAAAATACGTAATAGAATATCAAAAAGATAAAAATGGAAGAAAACTAAAATTAAAATTTAAAATTATAAAATTATAAATTAGATTAGAAAAAATATATCATAAAAGAATAAAATTAAATTAAATTAATTACAATTTTATTTTTAGGGTATTTTATAAATGTGACTTAAAAAATTAAATTTGAATTAAATTTTGATAAAAAAAGAAATACATTAAAAAGTTAAAAAATGATGAAAAGTTAAGAAGTTAAAATTTTTAAAAAGTCACAAAAAATAAGAATTACAAATTAAAATTTAAAAAAAAATAAAATTTTAAAGATTAATTGAAATAAAAATATTTTTTAAAATTATTTTCTCAAAATAAAATTAATTTAATTAAAAAAATTTCTAAATAAAATTTAAAAATCGCCTAAAAAAATTTTATAAAAAGATAAAGAATTGAAAAAAAATAGAAATTCTAATTGTAATTGAAGAACAAAGTTTATAATTTTTAATTATAAGAAATAAGAATTAAAATTGTAATTGAAATTAAAAATAATATTTTAAATAACTAAATTATTTTAAACATTAATATTTAAAAAATATTTTAAATAAAAAAAATGTAATAGAATGTCAAAAAGATAAAAGTGGAAGAAAATTAAAATTAAAAATTAAAATTATAAAAATTAAAAAAAAAATATTTCTTAAAAGAATAAAATGTAATTAAATTAATTACAATTTCTTTTTTAGGGTATTTTATAAATGTGACTTAAAAAATTTTAATTTGAATTAAATTTTGATCAAAAAATAAATACATTAAAAAGTTAAAAAATGAAGAAAAATATGAAAAAAAAAATTTGTAAATTAAACTTTAGAAAAAATAATATTTTTTTAAGTAAAGGAAAGGAATACGTAATAGAATGCTAAAAAGATAAAAATGGAAGAAAACTGAAATTATAATTTCAAATGATAAAATTTTTAAAATAAATTTAAAAAAAATATCATAAAAAATAATAAAATAATAATAAAATAAAAATTATAATTATAAATTTTAAAAAAAAATTAATTTAAATTTAAATTAAAAATTATCATTTAAATTATTATTTTTATTATTTAATTAAATTTATTTATTAAAAGATTACAAATAGATAAGTAAAGAAATTAAAAAAA
>NC_025999.2:97044377-97118644 GCF_000442705.2 Elaeis guineensis | reverse complement strand
ATATTGTTGGCACAATGATCATATTACATTGCTAAAATTGTTCTATTAATTTAGACTTACTGGCAGATGATGGACAAACGGAACCTTTCATCATTGCACCAAGCCATATATACAAAAGAGTACATACATCAAAGCATGCATCATGCATATGTGGGTTTAGTCGCATGTATATCGCATGCATAATATTTTTTTTCCCCCTCCCCTCTAAAGTTTCCATTTTGTTGGGAAAAAAGAGAGATTTTGAAGGGTTTGCTTGGCTTTTGGGTCCTAAGAGGACTCACGAATAGCTGTTCTTGGGGTTTTAAGTCTCTTAGAGGTGAATGGAGTAAAACTAAGAAATTTGATTGGAGTTATGCAAATCTTTCAATTTAGAATCACTAGTCCGGCTTTTCTTCTTGTTTATTCTTTGTCTGGAATTTGTAGAAGTTCGGGATTTAATGATTCCTTATTTTTTCATAAATAAGTTTGCTTTGTAAGGTGTCTGTCTTCTGATTCTGTTAGTTTGTATTCCTTATAGCAAATCTCTCTAATCAATCTTGCAGCCAAAGAAGTGCAACTATATTTATAGGCTTTTTTTTTTAATAAGTAAATGACTTATATCAATTTAGGAACAAACTATGGAATACTACTTTCCATTTGGCAGAGACCAAAATTGAATCTGTGATGCAATTTTTGCATGCTGTTTACTTGAACCACTTCCTTACAGTGATAGCGAACCACCTCTAATTCTTTTACTATATTATGTTCAGTATTTTATCTACTCCTAATTTTTTATTTTCACCTCTTTCTTATTGCTTCTTCTCACCTGTTCTTGAAAATGTTAAGTATAAGAATGGAAATATTTTTAGCTGGCCAATAATTTCCTAAAGTCATTGTGGCCTAATCCATCCCAATCTTGCTCAAACTACTTATGCTTACTCATGAACCCAGATTCAAGAATGTATTCTCTTAGTTTTAACATGATTCCCTGTGTTGTTTCAGAAGCATAGAATCATTTTTCGAGGTGAATGTGGTGGGATATTTGCATGGTTTCTGTGATTAAATTAAAGACCTTGTGCTTATGAGCATAATGATGATTTGTTGAGAGAAAGCATTCATTGTATTGGTCCATTAAAAATGTAGGTTGGGTTATTGCCTCACTGTTGAATCAATACTTGCAAGTGATTCCAGAGGTCTTTAGCTCATTACAGTTCAGAATATCTTAGGCTGCAGAATTGATTTTTCTTTCAAGTCTTTTGAACTTTTTTGGTTTCAGAGCTACCGACTTTGGTGTCGGCAGGGGGTACAAGATGATACTCGAATAGTTGCAGTCATTTTAATGAGGAAGATAATAAAAACTGAAATGTTATGCATGATTGGTAGCTCCAAGCTGGCTGCTAGTTTTAAAGTAAATCTGACCATTGTGTAGTATAAAAAACAATAATTTCTTGCATTAGACCTTTGTGCCAACAATATGAACATGCACATCCTTTGGTACAGGAAGAAGGAAATTGTAAGTGGATTCTATTGTAACCTTTGTTCTAGAAAATTTATTTTTGTTGGTGATTTCATTTTATATTTTTTTTATAATAATTTATTAAATTAATATATATTGTTTATTTATTTTCAGGTTTAGGTACAAGTTCATGAAGATGAAGCAAGCAAATTTCTTGTTCTGTTTTGCTTTTTATTGTATTTTGTACAATGGATATGTACTTGAATACTTATATTATGTTTGAGTAAAATCTGGATGAATTTTTAATATTGGATAATGCATTTCAAATTATTTTTGGTTGAATGGATTTATTTTCAATATTTGAGTATTATGCTTTATTTCCTCTCTAATTAATAAGCATATGTTTCAATAATGGTTATAAGTTCATAGGCACATTTATATAAAAAAATAAAAAAAATAAATATAATTAATAAAAATATAATTTATATTTTTTACGATGGTATTTGCTATCGTAAATAATATATCGAAGATAATAAAAAAAATTTTTTGCTACCACTATTTGCGACGGTAAAGTGCTGTAAAGAAAAAAATTTTTTTGCTATCACTATTTGTGATGGCAAAATGATATAAAAAAAATTTTTTTTTGCTACCACTATTTACAACGGTAGAGTGCTATACTAAAAAAATTTTTACTACTACTGTTTGTGATGGCTATAGTTGTCGTAAAAACAAAATACTTATTTGTGATGGCAAAATACGATGGCAAAAAGTTATTTGTAACGGTATCTTCTATTGCAAATAAATGTCACAAATACATCTTATATGATGCCTTTTTATGACGCAAGCAATTATCATTGTAAAAAGTTGTCGTAAAATTTTTTTGCAACGGTATTCCACCATTGCAAAGTTTTTACTGCGGTCGAAACAACGACGGTTAAAATACCATCGCAAGACCGTCGCAAATACGCTTTTACGACGGTAAGTCATTATTAGCGACGGAAAAATACCGTTGCAAAAAATATATTTTCTTGTAGTGTCTAGTCCAATCCAATCCGAACTTTTTGGACTAGATTGAATTGGACTAGTAGAGTATTTGGTTCGATTTTGGAGCCAAATTTTTAAGTCTAAAATATTTTGGATTAGAGTTGGATTTAGGTATAATCCAATCTAATTCAGTCCATTTACACCCCTAGTTTTACTCCTATGCATTGCAGTTTTTTGAAAGTTAAAGTTATATGTATCCATTATTTTTAACTACTATATTTGAAAAAAAAATTAAATTTATTTGATTTTTCAGAGATATTGATAACTTACTAAGTATGTAAAACTCATTCCTTCATTTCTTTTTTTTAAAACCCAAAAGAGCATGTGAGGACTGGGACCAAGCAATGATGAGCACATGATCTTAGAAGGCATTTGTTTAGTTTAGTTTTGAATAAATATTGATTTGAATTTATGTTAATCAACCTTATTAGTCATTGGTGAACCATTTTTATTGAAGTAATAAATCAGAAGTTTGCTTTTATTACCATTGCCTGAGTATGGATTGATATGATTGTTAGGATTTGACACCTCGAGATTCAGCCCACATTGAGCCCACAGTGAGATTTACGGTGAAAAATGGAGTTCAACGAGACCAAGATCACCTGAAACGGAGCACGGATGGAGGAGATACGAGCTTTTGAAGTCGGTACGAGAATCGAGGCGGCGGAGGACCACCGGCGATCGGCGGCAGCGGCGCGCTGGACGCGCGACCCAGGCCCGCGGCCCAGTCGGGCGCGCGGCCCAGCCGCGCGCAGGCACGGCCCAGGCCAGCGCGCGCGGGCCGGCCCAGGCCTAGGCGCGGCCTGCTGGCCCTTTGCCCCGGTACACCGTGGACCGAGCAGTCCACGATGGGGCTTGTGGACCGCGTGGGCGTTTCCCATGCATTTCTCGCGGTCCACGACACTATTTCATAGACTGGAGCGCAATCGAGGGCCCAGGTGATTTCCGGTGACGATCCAACGGTTCAGGAGGTTGATTTGGCTTGTTTAGGACTCTTAAACCTAATCTAATTAGGTTTAAACCCTGTTTAACCCTTAAAAAGGGTCTTGTGATGAGCAGGGGGGTTCGGATTTGCGCCGTACGAAGCCCGTACGAACTCGAGAAGAGAGAGAGGCGAGAGTGCTGAGAGAGAAGGAGCAGAAGGCTTCTGGACAGCGGTCGCCAGGCTCTTCAGGGGTTCAGGGGGAGTCTTCAAGAGAGAGAGCTTTTGTGAGGGGAACTTCAGGTGAGAGAGAATTGGGTGTACAAGGATTGAGGATGAGGTCTCCTCTTGTAAAATTTTCTTTTTCATAGTGAAGTTTGCATGCCCCGTGGAGGCGAGCCCTTTTGTGGCTGATCTACGTATTTTGATTGTTTTTCTTTTGTTTTATTTCTTCTTTCTTCCTGCTGCATCGCGTGATACTGAAAAGATCTTGGGAGGTGGTGTCCTGGCCAGACATCCACCCAACAAGTGGTATTAGAGCAAGGCGGTACAAGGATGCAGATTGCAGCGGTGGTGAGCAAGACTGAAGATGGAGAAGACAGGAACAATCAAGATGGAGATCAACAAGTTCGATGGTAAGAGCAATTTCTCCCTGTGGCAGGCAAGGGTGAAGGACGTGCTCATCCAACAGGGGTTGATCGATGCTCTCTTGTACGATGAGAAGCCGACCACCATGGAGGTGCAGGATTGGAAATGGCTACAAATGCAGGAGGTGAGTACCATCCGCATGTACCTGACGGATGAGGTGGTGATCCATATGCTGAGCGAGACTTCTCCGACGGTGCTGTGGTCGAAGCTCGAGGTGTTGTACATGACGAAGTCTCTCACCAACACTCTTTTCCTCTGGAGGCAGTTTTACCAACTGTGGATGACTGAGGGACAGAGCGTGCAGGAGCATCTCAGTCACTTCTAGAAGATCCTCACCGACCTCCTCAGCATTGGTGAGAATGTTGAGGAGAAGATCAGGGTGCTGATTTTGCTGGCGTCGCTTCCCCTTTCGTACGAGTCCTTGGTGACTGCTTTTCTAGTGGAGAAGAGCACTATCAAGATGGACGAGGTCACCACGGTGATACTCCAGAACGAGATTCTCAGGAGGGAGAACCCAGCTTCGAGCTCAGGTGGCGGTAGCTCAGCTTTGGTGGCTTCTGGAGGTGCAAGAGGCGGTAGACGGAGCGACAGGAGATCGTAACGAGGGCGGTCCAAGTCCAGGAGGGACTTGAGCAAAATCAGGTGTTACCGATGTGAGGAGTTGGGGCATCTAGCCAGAGATTGTCCTCAACTCAAAAATCGGACAGTGGCTGCTGTAGCGACGGCTGGCAGCGATTTAGATGGAGATGTCCTGGAGATATCTGACGAGGTATTTACTTCTTTCCAGCAATGGATATTAGATTCTGCATGCCCCTATCATGTGTGTTACAGAGAGGAGCAGTTTGACTCCCTGGAGAACAGTGACGGCACTGTATATCTGCCGGATGGATCGAGCTATGCGATCAGAGGCATTGGGACGGTCAGATGGAGGACACATGACGGTACAGCGAAAAGATTGAGGGAGGTCTGATACATATCCGATTTCAGACGGAATCTTATCTCACTTAGCAGACTGGATTCGAGAGGCTACGGGACGGTAGCTGGTGGAGGAATCCTGAGGGTGCTACGCGGTGATAGGATTGTGCTGGAGGGGAAGAAGGAAAGCAAAGGACATTATTACCTGGCAGGAAGTCCAGTGCGAGGTGGAGCTTCGGGAGCCAGGTGGAGCCCAAAGCGAGGTGGAGCTTCAGGAGGCGGATTGGGCACGAGACAGGAGACTTGGGAGGATGAGAGGCGACGTCGCAAGGTGAGATTCCTATTGCTGCAGGACGATGCCCCGAGCATGTCTCAGGTCAGGAGGAGCACAGCATACGACGGAGATGGGATCGAGCAGCCTGGCTCGACTCCCATGTTTGCCCATCCATGATCAGCAGGCGATTGCCCCAGGGCATGGGGGTGAGGAGATCCAGAAGCTCTCAGAGTTTGAAGGAGGCCGAATATCGAATTGAGGTGAAGATTGTTAGGATTTGATACCTCGAGATTCAGCTCACATTGAGCCCACAGCGAGGTTCACGATGAAAAACGGAGTCCAACGAGATCAAGATCACCTGAAACGGAGCTCGGATGGAGGAGATACGAGCTTTTGAAGTCGGCACGAGAATCGAGGTGGTGGAGGACCGCCGGCGACCGGCGGCGCGGCCGCAGGCGGCGACGCGCGGGACGCGCGACCCAGGCCCGCGCGGGAAGCGCGACCCAGGCGGGCGCGCGGCCCAGGCACGCGCGCGGCCCAGCCGGGCGCGCGGCCCAGGCCTGCGCGCGTGGGCCGGCCCAGGCCCAGGCGCGGCCTGCTGGCCCTTTGCCCCGGTCCACTGTGGATCGGGCGGTCCACGACGGGGCCTGTGGACCGCGTGGGCATTTCCCACGCGTTTCTTTCGGTCTACGGCACTATTCCATGGATCGGAGCGCGATCGGAGGTCCAGGTGATTTCCGATGACGATCCAACGGTTCAGGAGGTTGATTTGGCTTGTTTAGGACTCTTAAACCTAATCTGATTAGGTTTAAACCCTGTTTAACCCTTTAAAAGGGTCCTATGACGAGCAGGGGGGTTCGGATTTGCGCCGTACGAAGCCCGTACAAACCCGAGAAGAGAGAGAGGCGAGAGTGCTGAGAGAGAAGGAGCAGGAGGCTTCTGGACAGCGGTCGCCAAGCTCTTCAGGGGTTCATGGGGGTCTTCAAGAGAGAGAGAGCTTTTATGAGGAAAACTTCAGGTGAGAGAGAATTGGGTGTACAAGGGTTGAGGGTGAGGTCTCCTCTTGTAAAATTTTCTTTTTCATAGTGAAGTTTGCATGCCCCGTGGAGGCGAGCCCTTTTGTGGCTGATCCACGTATTTTGATTGTTTTTTTTTTTGTTTTATTTTTTCTTTCTTCCTGCTGCATCGCGTGGTACTGAAAAGATCTTGAAAGGTGGTGTCCTAGCCAGACATCCACCCAACAATGATATATTTGAATGAGAAGATAGGCTTTGCATCTATTTATGTACTATTTGATAGGAGGTGATATTTCACATTACCTCAGTGATGTGAGTTAGATGATATGATCATTTTGTTTGGTATTACAAAATTTCATCCAGTGATAAAGAATTCGGTGATCAATTCGATGATAGCATTACTGCACAATTACCACACATACCCCAGGTGATCACACATCACTAAAGTTATTTTGGAAAAAAAATATCTCTAATCACTAAATTAGGGAGAAAAAAAAAACTCTAGTCACACCTCCTTTTGTTTATCTACTAGATGTTTATTTTATTTTTATCGATAGATTTAACTAAATAGCATGGATGCCTTTTATTTGTTTGTTTGTTGGATACATATTTTATTTTTATAGATAGATATGGTTAATTGGTAGGGATGGATTATGTTAAACTCTTCATGCTTTTCTTTTCTTCATTTTATTTTGATGGGCTAAATCATTCCTAACGGATAGCTCTGATATTGATAGTCAAAATTAGTTAAACCTAGCCAAGCTCGATTATATATAATATTATTATAATATCATTCTAATAATCTAATCAATATATATATATATCAATAATAATAATAATTACTATTACTACTACATATTTTTGTGAGGAGTTATGAATGAAGAATGTTTAATCAAGTTGTAGAGTAATTATTATATACTAATGTATATGATTATTTATGATATTTTATACATTATCACTATTACTACTTAATGATATATCAAACATAGTGAAGTTCTATTCCTAATGATATTTCAGTGATATATCAAATATAGTGATCATACATCACCCCAGTACTTGTACATTAGCCCAGTACTCATATCATCCCGATGATCATGTTGTTCCGATGATCACATCACTAGTAATATATTAAACAGCATCTTAAGAATTAAATCCTAGGGATGTACGACTGTCTGTCACATGGCCAACTCGACCTTCGGATCAGGACATGATATACCACTTACAAATGCCATCCAAATCTTGTAATTTATAGAGAATATTTAATATTAGAAAGATATTGTAAAACACTACTTTATTTAATTTATAGAACTAGAACACTCGATAAGACTATGAAAACATTCATAACAAAATTTCTTATCGAAAAGCATCAAGGAACAAAAGGAGCTATTAGATACATTCTATTTTATTTCAAATAAATATGAGCACTTAAAGTAGCTTGTGACTCCCATCACATATGCCAATAAATTTTTGATATGTTATCTCTCAATTAAAATATTTTACATATAAATTTACATACTTACATGTATGTATGTGTGTGTGTGTGTAAGCGAGATTGCAGAGTTTAGTTTCTTGTAAAAGATATTAATAATTTTAAAAATAACAAGCCATTCAAATAGAAAATTTAAATTGTTGAATATAATCTACACTATAAAAAAAATATCGAGAAACTAAAATTTATATATTTGACCATCTTGTATCAAGTTGATACAAAATGAATTTTATCAATCATGATATATACATCATAAAATATAAATATATTAAAATTCACTAGATTTTGATAATTAGCTTATAGTAAAATATTATATCATACAATTAAATGATTTATTTTGACACCTACTTGACAATTAGGTTAGAGAATATCAAGATATATGAATCTTGGTTAGATGCTTCTTATAGTATAAATCATAATTAATGGTTTGGACTTTGAATTTGTATGGTCCATTATTAGTTTCAAATTGCTAACTTCATTTTTTTTAAAAACAAATTTAGAACAAATATAGTCATGGGAATCAGAAAATAAAATATTTAAAATTTTAATAAGAATATCTATCAAAGTCATCGATAAAATAGATTTAGTATGTTTAACCACATTTGCCTTTATCCAATCTATAGCACTGTTAGCTTTTTTATAAATATGTGTCACTTCAAAAGATTATAAAGTTGCCTCCAATTTTTTGCAATCATGTTAAATGAGTACTGATCTCTAAAGGAGCCGATCTAGGTAGTCATCTAAAAAGATTTACTTTATCAATCATGATCTACACATCATAAAACATAAATATATTAAAATTCACTAGATCTTAAAAACTAGGTCATAGTAAAATATTATATCATACTATTGAAATGATTTATTTCGACACCTATTTGACAATCAGGTTAGAGACTATTAAGATACATGAATTATGGTTTGATACTTCTTATAGTATAAATCATGATTAATGGTTTTGAACTTTGAACGTACATGGTCTATTATTCATATTGAATTGCTATAACTTCTTTTTTTGGTAAATCGGGTTTATTAAACAAATCTAGAATAAATGCAGCCATAGAAATCAAAAAATAAAATATCTAAAATTTTCGGCAAGAATATTTGTGAAAGTCATCCCAAAAATAGATCTAGAGTGTTTAGTCATATACGTCTTTATCCCATGTGTAGCACTATCACCTTCTCTATAAACATGTATCACTTCAGAAGATTATAGATTGCCCCCATTTTTTGCGACCCATCGTAGCGGAGTACTGATCTTTGAAGGAGTTGATCTAGGTAGCCATCTAACAATTGTCAAGAAATCTTCCTCAACAATAATATGAGTTGTCTTTAGAAATCTTTTGATATATGTTATATCTTTTCATGAAGCATGAAGTTGTGATAAAACATCACTTGTTCTTTTAATGAGAAAACTAGTTTCACCTTAGTCATCTCTATTTAAAATAATGCTATCAAAGTTAATCTTGAAAATTGTTACCATAAAAAAAAAAGTTAATCTTGAAAACACCAGAAGATGGTAGCTTCCAAGTAAGAAGATCCGATAAGATGATGTCGAACCTGCAAACGAAGAGCCATAGTTTCCCCACCTATCAAGGTTTCTTTCAGAGCAAGAACATTGAGCTTAGTGAGATTTATTAACAAAAAGCATAGTTTAGTGGAGATGTTCCATCTAACCTAGACATTAACAATGCAAGGGATGTAAATATATTTGGAGATGCCCACTTTCCAAAATACCCAACCATACACCTTTTTGCTTCCGCATGGCGATAGCTCTATATCTGTGTTTATAGTCTTGTCTTTCTCTGTGCTTATTGTGATTTTGATTTTTATCATTGGTGTGCATTGTCTAACTCCTTTGCGTAGGTAATATTGAGGTGCTACTTGGGATTAGCCTAGTGATTGTTCAAGTCCATGACAATTGATCTGGTGCTCCCCTAATGACAAATGTCAATAGGCGCTAAGTTAGTTGAGGTGAAAATTTACATTTAAACGATTTGAAAATGGATTGGATGCGTCGTGAGAGTGGTAAATCCAATCCAATAGATGTCCCTCTAGGGCCCCAGGCTAACCGGTGAGGCCCGCCAAAACAAATCTACGATACGGGACGGGACCAGATCTACCAAGATTCTCACCGACAAACCAAGCGGGGCCCACGAGAATAACCGGTGTTTAGCTTTTCAAAGGCAAGTCAGCACTCATTGGTTGATGGATTCCACGGCAGATCCGGTCGGTACACGAAGGGAATCAAGCCTTCCCCGTGCTTTATTAATGAATGATCATGACGGCTTGAATGATGTACTACGCCACGGGGCTGGTGATCTAAGATGCTTTGCTGGCAACCTAAAGTTGTCTCAAATATTGTGCGCATGTCTTTTTTCTTTTTTCCCCGTCCCTGCTTTTTCTATGGAGCCTTGAATCGGTAACTGTACATCAAGATTACGATTTTTATTTTAATTTCAAAAAAAAAGTTTTATTTTTATTTTTTAAAAATTTTTGACAATATGTAATGAAAATTGGTCCACTTTTTATTTGTGAAAGACAAATAAGGGCAGGATGACGTGGCCAAGATATAAGGAGAGAGAGAGAGAGAGAGAGGAAGGATGGGTCGATGAGGTTATTAGGATGAGAAAGAGATTGATGTTGAGGGGGTGGGGGGGGGGGGGGTTGAGTAAAAAAAAAAAGAAATAGGTTTGAAAATAAGAGTGAAGATGAGGAATAGCTCGATATCGAGTAGAAAGACAACCGGCAAAATCGAATAAGGGCGATGGGGCTAAGGGTAAGATTGGATGGAAAAAGAAAGATCAAAAAGAAGAGGATGAAAACTATTTTTTAAAATGGAAATAAAAATTTTTATTTTCATAATTTTAAAAAATAATGAAAGATTTTAAAAAGATAGAAGTAGGATAATCAAGTATAATTTCTACATTACATCTTATGTTTCTATTTTTAATTAAAAAAAAATTGCTTACATATCCTCTTGATATTGGAATTCATGTACATACCCTCCCAAAGTTAATTTTATATGTATATCATCATAAAATATTTATTTTACATGTATATTATTTTTTCTTCTTTATATATATATATATATATATTGATGTCATCTAATGTCGTTAAAAAATTAGGAGTTGAAAATTGAAATGACTAAAATATCTTTAATAGATAGACAAGTAAAAAATAATATTTGTAAGGATATACATACAAATAGTAACTTCGCGAAGATATTCATATAATTTTATGTATGTATGAATATATATATAAATTAATTTTATTTTATGACATTTAGATTAGTTTAATTCTTGTTATGCAGAAAATATTGCTCAAAAAAAAAATAGATTCAACAATTAGATAACAAAAGAGATAGGCGGGTATATATGCAAATATTATACACACACACACACACACACACACACACACACACACACACATATATATATATATATATATATATATATATATATATATATGTGTATGTATGTATGTATGTATGTATGTATTCTAATATTTATGGGGATATGCATATAAAAAAAATCTTTAGAAAAAAAAAAAAAAGAAAAAACACTAAACGTGGGCCAAGTTCCTTGTTAAGCAAGATTGTTTCATTAAGAACCACGCTCAGCCCAAAATGGCGAATGAACATGAATTTACGGTCTCGAGGAGAATCCTTTTTGCTTGGTCTTTAGATAAAAGAATTGCTAATGGACAACGGTGGAAAATAAATTCCTGCTGGCTGAATTGATTAAAATTATGATGCAAAAGTGAGGAAGATAAAGATACAAATAATTAGCTCAGACAGCCTTCATGTCATATGTATAGAATGCACCTGATGGGATCTGCCACACATAGCTCGGTGGTAAAAGTTGGCTACATTATTCCAACTTCCATGCAATGACATGCATTAATTTCAGGTTACAGGCATCCCAGAAAACTACAATTAAGCTCATCTAGATTGCGATAGAATGGAGCAAACTGGGCCATTTCCCATGAGTTTCTGCTTTTGAATATTGAGTATAGTTTCTTTGAAATGATCAGTGGAACTCCCACCATTATTCTCAGAAACAATAAATATGGGATAATATGTTTGACAGCATCCTGTGTGACCGATGAAGAGATCCGGATGAGTTCTCAATCGCCCAAAGTGGCCACTACCTGCCCACAAAATTTGCCTGCCTTCCATGACATTGGCACTATGGAGACAAGTAAATTGTGGCGTGATGAGACTCTGCAGAAAAGAGCTGATCCATGAAATACTCAATAGCCAGAATGTTGTTATACCAGACGTATGAGGATTGTGCCAATTGTCACAGAAATGCTAGCGTGGCAGCTAATGCTCTTCCAAAGGCCAATGGACCTTTAATTGCTGGAAGTTTGGTTTGGCTTCAGGCCATATCATTCTTCAACAACAGGAATTGCATGCTCCAGAGTTGCACTGTTAAGCGATCAAGCCATTTCCCCGTTCACAGTGTTGTAAGTGGAGTCATACGAAAACAGTGATTACACCTGCTTCAAAGAAACATGCGCCAAAATATGTGCACAAGAAAGAAAAGGCCACATAGAAGCTGGAGAATTTCCAAGATGAAACTTATAGAACAAGAACAAGAACAGGGACAGTTTGCTTTAGAAAAAGATAAAGAGACGACCCTGGCTGTATGACATCAAGGATAAAGTAATGCATACAGCCTTCACGAGTGTCAAATTAAATGCCAATCCGGGAATACACGAAAGGTATAAAGAAGGCTGGAGAACTTTAAAGACCTAAATAAGTGTCCAATGGCTTTTGAATTTAAGCTGAACCGATACCCTGACTGGAATACCAGATTAAAATATGTGAGCATTGATAAATATTTAATAACGATGAAGAGCGATCATTTATTATCTGCAGACTGACGATCCCACATAAGAATATGAGATAGCAGACCTACTTCAATGAAATTGAGCTTCTTAGCATTTACACCTGCCTCCCCGTAGGATGCATTGACAGAATATCTCCAAAGCCGCAGAAATTACCTCAAAATTAAAAACTATAAGAGCTTAAGCATTCATTGAAATGCTTGATATTAGTTGTAGTTACTATTTAAATGAAAATATAAAGTTTGATATTAAAATGCCTGTACAAATCTGTTTTTGATGGACAATCTTTTTCACCATATCAAACAAGAGAAACATCTAATGAACTTTGAGTGAGATCTGTCATACCACAATAAGTAGATAAAAAAAGGGTAAAAAAGTTAATGCCATATAGAGCCATAAGGCACTTGTAGTCAAAAACCATGCTTGCACAGGTAATGAAAAACTATGCCTAATGGCAAAACAATACAGGCATGTGATATATCTTGATTTTGTTACAACACCCCAACCATCAATGAGGTTGACAGAAAAACTTTACACTCCAGTAAGTCAGACAAGGAATATTTGACCCACCCTCTATCAGACACATTCTTCACATGGAGACAAAATAAATCATATGATTGTCATTGATCAATCCGGAAAATGGTTAGGATGAAGGGATGACAAATCTACTAATGTAAGCATAGATTTCCTGGCACAACAGTTAGAACGCACTATGATCAAAAGGTCTCCACTCTAACAATTCCAAAACAGCATGTACAAGCATCAATCCAAACACAAAATATCTGACCTAGCCCCTAGCTGATAATACATCAAATTGTTTCATCCGATTAGTCCGAGAAGAATTCTCCAACTGAGAAATGTCCTTTTCATTTCTCCTCCCGTAATAAGTCTGATCCTGTATCTGTGGAGTTTCACTCCTGAAAGCCACTTGATGCAGCTGTAGCAAAGCAAGCATACTTACAGCAAACACAGCAGCGTTCCCTAGCACACTGCCAATACTTTCCAATTTGAATGACTTCTTAGCTAAAGCCAAACTGGAAATCAACATCTGCATCATGACGCATGACCTTTTTCCCTCATGAATTTCCAAATTATCACCTGACTGATTCCTTGGCATCTCACAGAGGTTTTTCGGTGAGACAAAATGGCCAGTATTATGCACATCTCCAACAAACTCCACAGCTTCGTCGATGACTTGGTACTTCTTTCCCTTATGATCAGCCAATCTCATTGCAAGAATGATTCGACTTTGCTCTAGCCTTGCTATAGCAGCATCTCGTTCTGCTCGCTGTTGTGATTGTACAGTCTGTAGGGGAATTATACATGTTAACTTAATGTCAAAAGTTATGCCTAATATAATATACCCATACGCAGAATTCTTGCAGACAAAATGCAAACAGCTCTAACTGTGATCACTAACTTTAAACAATTAACAGTAGCATGTCATTTATGAATGCATCTTTGTGTAGAACTAGAGTTAGTATTCTAGACTCATATTTTTATGAAATTTGTTAAGAGTTCTTAGACAAGAAGATCCCTTTTGTAAGATTGCTTATTTAGAAAGAAACCACATATTCAGTATGCATAAAGAATATAAATGGTCGTCCTTGTGCAGATAAGAGTCATGGATATGTTAATAATTCTGAAGGTGCTGCAACCAATCTCTCACACTCCAATCTCATTTGTATAAGAGCAAATTTCCAGACATAACCAAAATTCAGAAGTGATCTACTAACATCGTTCACGATGTTGATTAAAGAATAATAGGCCGCAGAACCTAAATGATAATAAATTTTCTCATGGACACAAGCCTCTTATCCTCAAAAATCTACTAACATTAATTGTACTTTGTAGAAAAAAAGTGACATGGTGCACCTTAAATGATCCACCACCAACACAATACCATGGAGGAGTGTAAAAGAATGTCTAGGTTTTTCTGATTAAAGATGGAGAAAAGAAATAGAATTGAACAATCATTATACAAATATGTAAATAGTGGAACAAAATGATCCAAATTGGAATGAAGATCTCATATACTAATTAACAACATATAAATCAAGATAAGGAAAACCGATTTACACAACCCTTATCTGGATCTTTTACAATACACAATTACAAGTTAAGAAAGAAAATTTTCTAGGAGGTATCACTTGACAGCATTGAAAGGATCATGGAAACTGTAGAAGTTTCTGTTTTTTTTGTTGCAGCAAACATATGGACTGTAGTTATCCAATGGGACACATTCTTTGATTACATCTTCTAGTCCAGCCAACCTATAAGGCCTGTTACAATTTTTGCTGGAGATCCACATCAGAGGACTCACCCTCAACCAAATAAGGCCCAGACCATCAGGCAGTTACCACATTAAAAATCTGCCAAGGATGGTTTTTCCCTGCTATTTTCTTTTTCACTTTATCTTTACACCAACACAGTTTTGAACTTTGAACTGTCGCCTAATTATCTACTAGAAAAAGGAAAAATTCAGAGTTTTTTTTTTCTTTTGCTTGGCATTTCCATCAGATATCCAGCAATTTATTTTAGAAATTTATAGCACCTGAAATCTCATAAAAACATATAAATATCTTTGATAGCTAGTATATCAGTTAATCCAAGGTCCCCTACATTGTTCATCGGTTCTGCATGAGTGAAGTATTGATTTTCCCTCCAGATAACACATCCATAAACATTTTTAAAAAAAAAAAAATAGTAACTGATTGAATAGAACCATAATAACATGTAGAAGCTTCTGGCCAAAAATGTTACATGGGTCATTCACAAGTAATGAAGTGAGAAATAAAAACATACACAAAGAACACCTTTGTTAATAGCATGATAAATCAAATATGTCACCAAACTAGGAAGCTTGAGAATCAATTTTAACTAAAAGGTAAAAAATTACTGAAAGATAACTTTAACATTTTATAAGCTACAAAAATTTTCTCCAGTAAGAAATTTTCTAGTTCTGAATGCCATTCATCCTTCCAGCACACAAAATATAATCTTTTTAAAATTCTTATGAATTTGTGAACTCCTAACCCGCAATTAGACCCCGTGAATATATTATAAAAAGCGAAAAATAACGACTCAACGAATTATGCAATCAAACACAAACTTGCTCATTTTAAAAAATAATAAAGAATCAGAAAAGCAAATTTACTTAAAAGTTGATTGGACATAAAGATCTTGGCGTTTTATTTTCCAACCACAAAACGAATGAAATAGACAAATAAGAAATCGGAACAAAACATGACTTTAGAGGAGCTCACATGGAAGAACTCGAGCTGGTCCTCAAGGTTCTCGAGGGCGGTCCGGATTGCGTTGAGGCTCCTCGCCTCCGCCATCACCGCTTCCTCCTCCTCGGCCCGGAAATCCTTGACGAACACGAACCCGCTCCTCCCCTCACCTTCCCCACCGGCCACCTTCACCGCCGCCGGCCGGTGCTTGTTCTCCCAGGCGGACTGGCTGAGGGCCTTGATAGATTTAAGGAAGTGGGCCCGGGAGATTGCGTGGATGGCGTCGCTGATCTTGTCGTGAAGGTCCCAGATCCTCTCCAGCACTGCCTCGATCTCCTCCATCTCCCATCTCATCGGGAGCTAATCTAGGGTTACGGTTAGGGTTAGGGTTTCCCGGTCGCCCGTCCGATTCGGCAATCAGACACCTGGGAAACGCCTAGGCGGGATTCTGGAGCAGAGGAGAGGAGGTTCTTAAGGCCGAGAGCCTCGGAGGCATGCGGGGTCCATCAGAAGCCGTGATCTGGACCGTCAATTAATTAAACTCGCCTACGCCTGGTCCACGGCCATTCTGGAAGTGCGGTACGCACGAGCGAACGGAATGGATTGATGCATGTGGTCCTCCGACAATTTTTTAAAATGGAATCAATATTATCTTCGTGGGCGCTCACACTAACGCCGGTGGCAGTTGGGCTCGTGGAATGTGCAACAGAGGCAGTTAGGGCTTGCTTAACGGTGCTCAGGCTCTTGATTGGGAGGCCGTCCTGTAAAACGATTTTCCTGACCTTTCTTGAGAATCCTTTTGCGGAGAAGGGAGTTCATAGAGCCACCTTCAGACTTCCCCATTGACAAAGCTCTTGGAACCTTTTTCCTTCGAGATCTTCTGGATACCATTGAGAAGGATCTTGGGAACTTTTTTGCTCAAATATCATGGCAAAGCTAAGGTAGAAAATATCATTTGCTTTTATATTGATTTTGTTAAAATTTGATGTCTCGAGATTCGATCCATATTGAGTCCACGGTGAAATTCATGATGAAAAATGAAGTCTAACGAGATCAAGATCATCCCAAATAAAGTTTGGACGGAGAAGATACGTGCGATTGAAGTTGGCACAAAACTTGATGCGGTGGAGGACCACCGGCGACCGATAGTGGGCCGGCAGAGCAGTGGCGGTGCTGCCACGCGCGGCTTAGACGCGACAGCATGCGGGTCGGGCGCATAGGGCACGACCCAATGCGTGGGCCAGCTCGGGCCCAGGCGAGCGAGGCGCGACCTAGGCCCAGGCGCGCCCCTGAGAGCCCATTGCCTGATCCATCGTGGATCGGACGGTGCACAACCCACCGCGTGGGCGTTTTCCATGCATTTCTCGCGGTCCACGGCATTGTTCCATGGACTGGTGCGATAGATCAGGCGGTGCAAAACCCTCAGCGTGGATCGCATGGGCGTTTCCCACGTATTTCTCGCGGTCCACGGTACTGTTTCATGGACTGACGTGCGATCAAAGGACGTGGGTAGTTTCCGATCATGATCCAACAGTTCGGAACTTGATTTGGGTGTCATTAGGACTCCTTAACCCGTTCTAATCGGTTCTTAAGGCCTTTAAAAGGCCTTATGCGTGGAACAACTTTGGGTGGTGGCTCGGTTTTTTGGTGGCGTGCATGGGCTTCAGCAGAGAACCCGAATTCAGAAAGAGAGGTGACGCACGGTGCTGAGAAGAAAAAGAGCAGGAAGGCTCCTGGACAGTAGACAGTGGTCACTTCAAGAGTTCAAGGGGGTCTTTCTAGAGAGAGAACTTTTGTGAGGGAGAATTTCCTGTGAGGGAGAAATTGGATGTACGAGGATTGAGGATGAGATCTCCTCTTGTAATATTTTTTTTTCTCATAGTGAAGTTTGCATGCCCCGTGGAGGCGAGTCCTTTTTTGGCTGATCCACGTATTTGATTATTTTTGTTTTATTTCTTTTTCCTTCCTACTGCATCGTGCAGTATCGAAAAGATCCTGAGAGGTGGTGTCCTGGTCAGACATCCATCCAACAAGTGATATCAAAGCGAGGCGATACAAGGATGCAGATTGCAGCAGTGGTGAGCAAGACTGAAGATGGAGAAAATAGGATCAATCAAGATGGAGATCAACAAATTTGATGGAAAGAGTAATTTCTTCTTATGGCAGGCAAGGGTGAAGGACGTGCTCATCCAACAAAGGTTAATTGATGCTCTCTTGTGCGAGAAGAAGCCGACTACCATGGAGGTACGGGATTGAAAATGGCTACAGATGTAGGCGGTGAGTACCATCCGTATGTACCTAATGGATGAAGTGGTGATCTATGTACTTAATGAGACTTCTCTGATAGTGTTATGGTCGAAGTTTGAGGAGTTGTACATGGCAAAATCTCTCACCAACATTCTTTTCTTCTTGAGGCAGTTTTACTAGCTGTGGATGACTGAGAGACAAAACGTGCAGGAGCATCTAAGCTACTTCCAGAAGATCTTCACCGACCTCCTTAGCGTTAGCGAGAATGTTGAGGAGAAGACCAGAGCATTGGTTTTGCTAGCGTCGCTTCCACCTTCGTATGAGTACTCGATGACTGCTCATCTAGTGGGGAAGAGCACTATCAAGATAAATAAGGTCACCGCGGTGATACTTCAGAATGAGGTTCTCAGGAGGGAGAACCCAGCTTCGAGCTCAAGTGGTAGTAGCTCAGCTTTGGTGGTTTCTGGAGGAGCAGGAGGTGATAGACGGAGTGACAGGAGATCGCGACGAGGGTGGTCCAAGTCTACGAGGGACTTGAGCAAGACCAGATGTTATCGGTGTGAAGAGTTGGGACATCTAGCCAGAGATTACCCTCAACTCAAGGATCAGACGATGGCTGCTGTAGCGACGGTTAGTAGCGATTCAGAAGGAGATGTCCTGAAGATATCTAACGAGGTATCTACTACTTTCTAGTAGTGAATTTTAGATTCTGCAAGCACCTATCATATGTATTACAGAGAGGAGCAATTTTACTCTCTGAAGAACATTGAGGATACTGTTTATCTGCCGCATGGATCGAATTGTGCGATCAGAGGCATCGGGATGGTCAGTTGAAGGACACATGATGGTGCGTGAGGAGATTGGGGGAGGTCCGATACATACCCAATTTTCGGCAGAATCTTATCTCATTGAGCAGACTGGATTCGAGAGGCTACAGGACGGTAGCTGGTGGAGGAATCCTGAAGGTGCTATGCGGTGATAGGATTGTTCTAGAGGAGAAGAAGGGGAGGAGAGGACATTATTATCTGATGAGGAGCTCAATGCGAGGTGGAGTTTCAGGAGCCAAGAGGAGTCCAGAGCGAGGTAGAGTTCCAGATGGAGGTGGATCGAGCACGAGACAGGAGATTCGAGAGGATGAGAAGCGACGTTGCAAGGTGAGATTTCTATTACCGCAGGATGATGTTCCGAGCAGATCTCAGGTCAGAAGGAGCACAGCATACGATGGAGATAGGATCGAGCGGTCAGGTTCGACTTCCATATTGGCCCATCTATGATCAGCAGACGATTGCCCCGGGGCATGGGGGTGAAGAGATCCAGAAGCTCTCAGAGTTAGAAAAAGATCGAATATCGAGTCGAGATGGAGATTGTTAAGATTTGATGCTTTAAGATTTGGTCCACATTGAGCTCACAGCAAGGTTCGCGATGAAAAATGGAGTCCAACGAGATCAAGATCATCCCAAATGAAGTTCGGATGAAAAAGATACGCGTGATTGAAATCGGCACAAAACTCGATGCAATGGAAGACCGCCGGTCGAGCGGCCGTGCGTGGCCCAGGCACAGCAGTGTGTGGGTCGGGCACGTAGGGCGTGGCGCGTAGGGTGCGGCCCAGGCCCGGGCGCACGGGGCGTGCGGGCTGGCCTAGGCCTGGGCGCTTGGGGCACGGCCCAGGCCCAAGCGTGCGGGCACGCGGGCCGGCCCAGGCCCACGTGCTCGGTCCACCATGGATCGGGCAGTGCACAGCCTACCGCATAGACTGCATGGGCATTTTTCACGCATTTCTCACGGTTCACGGCACTGTTCTGTAGACCGACGTGCGATCGAAGGGCGTGGGTAGTTCTCGATCATGATCCAATGGTCCGGGGCTTGATTTGGACGTCATTAGGACTCGTTAACCCGTTCTAATTGGTTTTTAAGACCTTTAAAAGGCCCGATGCATGGAAGAACTTTGGGTGGTGGCTCGGTTTTTTGATGGCGCGCACGGACTTCAGCAGAGAACCCGAATCCAGGGAGAGAGGTGACGCACGACGCTAAGAAGAGAAGGAGCAGGAGACTCCTGGATAGCAGACAGCGGTCACTTCAGGAGTTCAGAGGGGTCTTTTTAGAGAGAGAGCTTTTGTGAGGGAGAACTTTCTGAGAAAAAAATTGGATGTATACGGATTGAGGGTAAGATCTCTTCTTGTAATATTTCTTTTTCTCATAGTGAAGTTTGCATGCTTCGTGGAGGCAAGCTCTTTTTTAGCTGATCCATGTATTTAATTATTTTTATTTTATTTCTTCTTTCTTCCTGTTGCATCGTATGGTATCGAAAAAATTTTGAAAAATGGTGTTCTGGCCAGACATCCATCCAACAGATTTTGATATCAGAGAAAGAAGCTTCAAAACACCCATCGAATTTTAGATCCATTAGCTTACTTAATGGTATTTTTAGCATCACCACCAAAATTTTTGCTAATTGTCCACAACCTCATTTGAACTTTGATTCAATGAGAGCTATCAATGTTTATCAAAGGAGGTGCATTCTAGGTAAGTCTTTTTTTTGTTGCTCTAAGGAAGAGGGGCATGACCCAAATCTGACATAATCGATCGACGGGAGAGGATTGGTTAACTTGTAACCAAATTGACGTAACATATTAAAGCAATAGGCTATTTTTTTCATTTTTTTTTAGTACAAGCGAATGCTCACACCAGTCTAGTTTGGGTGCATTTTATAAGGTCAAAAAATAAAATATTATGTAGAGCCTACGAATAGATTTGATTCTGATGTTAGTTCAGTCGTCGGTATGCTCCGCCACGTAGGAAACGACCCAATCGGTGGTGCTGTTCGTCTCCCAATAGACATGGTGAGCCGATGCCCCTATGCAATCACAAACGCACAACCGAATGTCCCGGAGGAGCGGATGCTTGTCCATATGTATTATCTCATCTTGGATCTAGTTAATCATGAACGTAGAGTCACCCTCAATGATGATTCGCTCTGCTCGTAATTTCTATCGAGCGTAGATGATACCTGCCAAAACGGCACGAGCTCCACTCTCGGGATGGTGGGTCCAAAAAGATGCGAACCTCCTACTGCAAGTAGTCTAGCATCCAGCTCTCGGATAATAAATCCTGTGCCACCCTTGCCATCCTTGATGCTACCGTCGAATTTAATCTTGACAAACTCTAAGAGTGGAGGTTCTCAGGAGATGAGGATAGCCCTTTAACTCACTGCAGAAGCAGCAGGGGAGCCCTAGGACTTGAAGATGTCAAGGAGAGGATCGATAGCATCGAATCGGCTGTACTCCATGATCAAACATAAGGCTTTCTTGAGCATCCATCTAGCAGACACTATCTCTACTTCGAAGACCAACCTATTCTTAGCGAGTCAAGTCTAATAGACAATATACGCCACCTTGCCTCCCAAAGCATCAGTTATCCCTTCAGCAATATATCGACGAATCACCTCCAAAAAGTGGCCCAGCCAAGAACCACTACTGGTCTCCTACGGCTGGCCACCCATCTGCCTCCAAATCAATCTCGCCCTCAGATAACGCAGGAGGGTGTGCTTTGTCGACTCATCCTCCAGTCCGCAGATAGGGCAGAATGTCGGGATCTCCATGCCTCTACCCCCAAGCACCATCCGTGTCGAGAGTCAGTCCTAAGTGACATTCCAAAGAAAGAGCCTCATCCTGGGGTAAGCAGCTACTCTCCAGATTTAGGCACCTTCAATCTTAGAACTCGTCGCAGGCTTGCATCTCTGGAATAGGTCCTTCGTGGGCACTCTAAGACAATAGGAGCGGCCCCACACCCTCAAGTTTTGATGGCGATGGACCGGGATCGAAATAGTGAGGATCTAATTGGCAAGCGAGTCACTGAACATATAGGCAACATCTTGTGCTTTCCAGCCCCTCCCATTATTAGAGATCAAATCACACACCCGAAGCTGGTCATCGATCTCCATACTAACAAAAATTGGCCAACGGGTAAGGGGCAGACTGGAGATCCAAACATCCTGACTAACATCCACTGACCTCGTATCACCAATCACCCATCTAACTTGATCAAGAATAATAAGGGCATGAGCACAGATCTCCTTCCAGATGAAGGAGCAACCTCGAGCTGGCTGGACCTTAGATCCCTGACTCCACGTCCCATAGTGGGCGCTCATGATCTTGCTCCACAAACACTCTGGCTGGGTGAGAAATCTGATAGCATGCCTAATGATAGAGGTTTCTTTCTTCACAAAAAGAGAAGAGATCCTCAATCCCCCATCCTCTAGAGGGTGGTAGATGACCTTCAAAGATAGCAGATGGATCCCTCGGCTATCGTGCCTAGAGCGCCATAGGAAGCTCCGGAATCGTTGCTCCAAACATTTAAGAAAGGCACTTGGAACAACTATATTCGTCAAGAGATACGTCGGAACAGAGCTCAAGACTAATCTCAAAAGCGTCATCATGCCCGTCATGGAAAGGGAGTTGGCCTACCAACCCTTAAGCCGATCCAGAACCCGCTGCTCCATGGGCCTACAGTCCACCCTCCGAAGGCCTCCCAATGATGGGAACCCCTAAGTAGATCAGGGTTCTGGTTTGATCTTGAATCTCCAATTTCTTCCGAATCGTCTGCTTCACTTGTGACTTCAACTTGGGACTGAAGAGTACAGTCGACTTTTGTAGATTCACAAACTGCCCAGAAGACCGACAGTAGGCCTTGACGATAGCTGTGAAGCACCTCGCATTACTAATCGAGGCCCAACCAATCAGAAGGCAATCATCTGCAAAAAAGAGGTACGAAAGAGGATACACTCCACAGGCAGACCAGGAGGGCTCCAGCATCGACTCCTGGACCGCCGCCCTCAAGGCTCGAGAAAGAGTGTCAGCATATAAAATAAATAGGTAGGAGGATAGGGGGCAATCTTAATGCAACTTGACTGTCGATTGAAAGAACTCTGTTAGGGCACCATTGATCACGATGGCAAAGCTCGGACTCTCCACGCCATATTTTTTTGGCTAAATCATATGACATAATAATATAAATAAAATAATTAAATCACCGATATGATAGCCCGCATATATTCTACAAATTAACTATTTATATACAAATTGATACGTACATACAAAGATATATGCATATGTGCATATATATTAAAAATAAAATAATATAATATATATATACTCTCGCGGCTTGATGGGTTGAGGAATGAGGGACTTGGTCGGAACCTGATTCGGCTTCTAGCAGGATGCAATTGGCTGACCTGTACCTGTCTTGTGAATCCAACAAGTTGGGTCTATGATGAGTCATCTAGATCAGCCGGATCAAAAAATTGCCACCCCTAGTATGTAGCCATGGACTCATTAACGGGTTATGGATGGTGCGCTAAAATATCATTTTCAATTTGAAGATCCTATAATCTCACGATGGGATAATCATATGCATATGATGTCATATATTTGTCATGCTCCCACCCTAAGGGCCTCAATCTAGGAATCCAAAAACCACTACAAGGTCATAATGCAAAGCTCTATAAATATGCAAGTCACTTAACTTGCAAGTCAATCACAATAAAGTAGACAAAAGTGCATGACAGATATATAACACCATTTGACTTTGTACTATTGCACAGTGATTTTTGATTATGTTATTTGGTTTGTTATAACTAAATTATAGGGTTAAATGCATGCTTGTAGAGCTCTACACTATAAGTTTGCGGCGATTGTTGTATCCTGATGTCGTCAGAGCAAGACATAATAATAACCTCATCCACCAATGTAGCATTCCAGAGATAACCAAACCATATAATCAATTTCCATGAATATAAATTTCCTCAGTTTTTGGTAACATAAATGGATAACATAGATACTTCGCATGCTTGATAAGTACCCTCCCCTAACTAAAGTGAATAAAGTTACTTACAACAATATTTCTATGGGGGCTGTTTGGCATTGCTTACCTTACCTATTTTTGTTTCAAAAAAAAAAAAAAAAAGAAGAAGAAGAAACGTGAACTAGTCTGAACATATATGATTTCCTTTCTAAAATTGTTTCAACATTTTTGATAGCACAAATCATTGCTTTCACCCAACCATGTTATTTTAGTTGGTTGGCACTCAGCGCCTCTCCTCTAAGGACAAGTTAAAGCAGGTTCATGGTTCAAAAAATAGTTTTTCTTTTTTTTGAGAAAAAAGTGAATACAAAATCTAATATAAAAATTACATAAAATCAATATTCAGTGAAAATGTATCTTTGAAATAACATGTGTCTAAGGTATGAGAATTCATATTTGTAAGGAATTAATGAGGACTCTTCTTAATTGTGTTCTTCCTCCATAAAATATGTAAACTAACAAACTAATTAAAACATTGGGTGCCTGTTAGAAATTTCCTTAAGCTTAAAACTTTGGGACATCCATGGAGTATAATAAATAGAAAACATAAATCAAGGGAAAAAAATTACACACAAGACTTTCTCATAGAATTCTTCAATATGAATGCAATTTTCCCAAAATATTTCTTCCCTTTCTCACCTCCATGCAGAAGATAGACAAACAAAAATCCATCTTCTCATTTATAAATAGAAAAACAATAAGAAGAACATCAACAAGCCACCCCAACGAGCAGCACTGCAACAACAACAACTCATAATAGCTCACAAACAGGCCCCATGCCCACGCTCCCAATGCTACAGCTATGGTAGCAGGGCCCAGCCTTGTTATCATGATGTTGGTGGACCTGGTGTCATGCGTTGTAGTCCTTGTTCATCTCCATCATATCACACCTGCCTGGTGCGAAATTGAATCGTACAACCAGCCCAAAAAATAAAATTATTCATTTATATTATGAAAATCTAGTGCTTTTGTCAAAGATTTCAGTAACACTAATATCGCCGAATAAATGATTTGCTTTGAGAAAAAAAAAAGTAACAACTATTGATTATCCAGTTTTATCATAACCTAACTTTTTGGAAACAAAACAATGAATATTAGATATCTTAAATCATGAAAAAGGATAATGATATTGTTGTGTTTTTCAACCATGCAATTATTTAATAGCCTTTTCAGCCGGTGGATGTATTTAAATCTAAATTACTAATTTCACACATGTGAATTACATTGAAGGCTGCAAATAACGATCTTGTTACGTGAGGCCGTTATGATAGAATACGATTAAATGCCAAATATGATAAAAGCTATGACCAAAAACTAGTTAAACTACGTAATGGAAGGTGTTAAGCTACAGGAAACCATAATTGTTGCCCCTTACAATTTTACCCCGCAAAAAGTACCTCACGTGGGTAAGGAGGAGCCCGCACTACATAAGCAGTAAACTCTCTTGATTGTATCCTCCCGATGCCCACTCCACAAGAGCTCCTCCAACAAGGGAGTGTACTGCTGCAGATAGGGGATGGATTCCCACAGACTGCACCAATGTTGAGGTTACGTGTCGGTATTGTTCGCTCTGGGAGCGCGTGTGCCCGCTACAGAGAACCACAATCGCTGCCTCTCACGATTTTATCCCGCAAAAGGCATCTCACGTGGACAAGAGGGAGCCCACACTACATAAGCAGTAAACTCTTTTGATTGTATTCAGTATGAAATTTTCGAACTCGATGTTCCCGATGCCCACCCCACAACAGAAGGACTACAAAATCATTGCAACTATCTTTTCCTTTTTTTTTTTTTTTTTTTTTTTTTTCCTACGATAGAAATATTTCGTTAGACTTCTATACTCTGTGTCCAGAATAGAAACCAAACTGCATAGGAAACAAATTGATCATCACAATGCTCAATATATATATATATATATATATATATATATATATATATATATATATATATATATATATATATATATATATATATATATATTATCAATTAATTTATCCGGACTTGTAAGCCGGCTAACTACATTATTGGCCTTGATGTGTGAATTTGTACATGAAGATACGGAATTAACAAAATATTTTTCTCAGCATATAATCTGTTTCTACTCACCAAGCCGGTCACCGACGAGGAAGGTCCTTGCCTTTGCATAATCCCGATAGAAAGAAGGATTGATGGGGATCTTCCAGCCTTTTTTACCTCCCACGACGTGATCCATGGAACCGGACGATCCTTGGAGAAGGTAACCCCTTACTCCTAGGAGAAACAGAGGACTCGGAAGCGCGCCATATGTCTCCCTCACGACTCGTATCGTTTTGTTTTCCTCTTTCCTTCTTTAATTTTTTTTTTGTAAACATTTTTTTTCTTTTCTTTTATACCATTTGTTCTCAAGGACGAGGCTCCTGGTGCATATGGAAACCTGAAAGGAAGTTCATGTGTGGGTTTTGCACGCTTGTTGTTTTTAAAAACCTTGTTTAATATTCTGCCAAAAAAAAAACCTTAATAATAAAATTAACACCAATGGATGACGATAGTTTCGGCAAAATAAGGTTTAGCGGTTCTTAAGTTCCTCAAAGTTTGTGAATGGTATGTTCTCTCTGGACCCATATTATAAATTTCTTTAACTTCGGTGGCACAAGATATCCCTTTTCAAAATGTATTTAGAATGCACCAGCCCCGGAAAAATGAAAGTATTTCTTTAGCTAGCGACGAAAAATAAGCCATACAGAGGAAAAATTCTTGCAAAGAATTGATGGAAAATTAGTTCTGGATGTATTTTGTGTGAGATGAATTTAGACTCTGTGAAACGGTTTAGATGTCTTTTTGCAAAGAGTCCATGGACTATCATCAAATTGCAGCTAGATTTAAGAGGGAGACTAACCGCTTTTTATGATTTATAGACAGTTTGGAGATCGAGGAACAAATGAAGCTGGAAATCAACTAACTAGTGTAATTTGTTGGAAAAAATAGAGGGAGAAGAATCCACATCTTTTCCTCGACAAGAAGAGAATTATTTATGCTATTTTGCAGAAGGTGTTTCTTAATTTCTTACAGTAGTTGGGGCTGTTGCATCAAGGCTCGGGGGTGCTAATGTGACCAAAGATGGAAGGAGATCCGGACATCGAGGCATTGGGATGAACCTATAAAAAAAACCCACTCACACCAGAGGTGGAGCCTCCGACAGGGGATCCTCCGATGATTAAGTCAGCGGAAGTTTGAGCACAGATATAGAGAGGATATAAGAGCTAGTAAGGCTGCAAATGGGTCAGATTGATCCATGAACCAATCCGATCTGATCCGCATAGACTTGATCCGAACTGTTTTAAAGGACCCACGAATCCAGGTCGATTATAAAATTAGACATGTTTCATTTTTTGGATAAGATATGAATTTATTAAAGTTTGATCCGATCCGATCCGATTCTTAGAGATATTTGGATTGATTTGGATCTTAAGATAAATGACCCAATCCAATCCGACCTGTTCCGAACCCAATACAAGATCCAAATACTCATCTGATAACTGAATCCGAATCTATCCTCAATCTCTCTCCCAATCTCTCAGATACTCTCTTAAAATAAAATAATATTTTCTTCCCATCTTTAACCATTCTCTTAAAAGAAGTTATAAGTTCAACCATTTTTATCAGTATTTATCAATTTTCGTTGATATTCTTGAGTTTTTCACATATGTAAATAAAATTAGACTTGGTCTCCCATAATTATAGGTGTATCTTAAAAATTCATGATCAATTTCTTGGTCATAGAATATGACGAACTTTTTTGAAGCTAGATTTTTTAGGATGGTATGTCACAACCTATAATAAGGCAATCTTCATCGTGCTTTTCGAAAGTTTAAAATATATAATCTTCTAAAAAAAAAATTTGGATGGATGAGTGAACCCCATGCCATTACTTATACAATTTTTTTATTATTCTTTCATATAATTTTTAATATTTGATTGCAACTAATGCACACATTCTTCTCCTCAAAATTGGCATCATTTGTAATTGAATACATGCAATAAGCTTTTCAACTATTTGTTTTCTATAAATGAAGGGAAGAACTAATTCATTAACAAAAAAAAGTTAGTTAAATCCGATAGTAATGCAAATAAGGTTGCTTATAGATATTTTATTTATTGATTTTATTATTTATAATCTAGATTCGAACCAATCAGAACTTGGATCCGAACCGAACCATATTTTATAGATCGGAGCTAGGTCATATATGAATCTGATCTGACCCGAATGATCTGCTGGATCAAAAAATTTGATCATGGATCCGATTCGATCCGATCCAATCTTCTATTGGATTGGGTTTAAGTCCAATATTTAAATCCGATCAAAAAATCGGATCAGAGCGGAATCACTCATGATCTGATCCGATCTGACCCATTTGTACCTCTAGGAATTAGTGGTGACTTGGGTTGGCTTGTCAAAGCTTACCCGAGCTTACCAAGATTCTCCTTATTATCTTTTTATATAGGGGGTATCAGAGTTTGTTGTGCCTAGACCCATAGATTGTTAGGCGTGGATGTTTATTACGCCCACGTGGCGACGTTCTGGGAGTTTGTTAGAAGATTCCAACTAATTGCGTACGTGGCTCGATGAGTTGGTGGACTGGGGTCGGTTATAGCTGAGGTATCGTTCTAGTCAGATTTGTATAAGCACGAATCATGGGACATTGCCTTAGGTCGGCAGGGTTCCGACCCAAAGGTTGGCGAGAGTTCGATCTTGTGCGGTCGTTTTGCCTTAGCTTCTCATGATGGATTTTGTAATGCCTTTCACCATTCTGTTACTTCTGTCGGTTCGAGATTTTCAAAGATGAGTCTCGAGATCTATGGTTGAGGTGGCTCAATCCCACAATATGGGCTATATCCGTTCGTCAAAGATGGAGACCTTGCATTAAAACATATTGATAAGATTGCAATCCTGGTCTTCTTTTCTAAATCCGCTGTAAATCTTGGATCTGAAACTTGTTTGTCTTTTCCATGCTACTTGAATTTTACTTTATTCCTATATTTCCTATTCTCCGTTTCATATAAATATTTTAAATTCCTCCATGCTTCCTTGATAAATAAGTGTTAGCATCCTGGTACCTCGCATCAAATAAGTTTATCAAAGTGTTATCTCAAATCAGTGACCACTAAAACATAATACATTAAAAAAGATAAAATAAAAGAAAAAGAAAAACGCTGTATTGGCTCTCGAAACCACAGCCCTCTCCCCCCCTCTCTCTCTCTCCCGACCTTTATAAATAGAACTTCAAAAAAAATATTTGTTTCGTTGAAATTATTAATCCATCATCGCTCTGCCTTGAGATTTGAGTTTTGGATAATTTGCTTTATCGAGATTTGTATTGGGGAAAAGGGATCACCAGTTGGCCAGTCCTCAAGTTTTTAACAAAAAGAATCTCTTAGAAATACAATGCCTTTTGGGTGTTACTGCTCCCAGGAAAGACCTTACGAGTTTAGACATCAAAGTCATCATCAACCGACTGTATATTAAGGGTCAGAAAATTGTAGCTGTTAGATCAGAGATATACATATATCCAGCTGAGAACGGGAGACCTGAGTGAAGAAGATTACACTTCTCACCGCAAGCAACCGTCCATGACCTAAAGTCTTAATATCAATTAACTTATCGATTTACTAACTTTTTTTGGTCATATTCCACCACGACTGCGATCCACAAGTTCTTATTTTCATCAAGAAATTTTGTGTGCACCACGAACGGTATATAAAATTCAACGTAGAGTGCACACCATCTTATCTGATCTATCTAACCACCGTTTTCTAACATGCATGTAATGCTTGCAGTTTTATTTTTTTATTTAAAATTTTGAATGATAAAATTATCTTATTTTTAAAAAAAATTATAATATTTTATATCGATATTATGATATACTGCATGCAGGAAGTCAGAATTTGACGCAGGATATTATACTATATCACAGAATATCATAATTTTTTTCAAAAACGTAAAGTATTTTTGTCATTCAAAATTTTTAAATAAAAAAATAAAAGTGCAGGTGTTAATTATGTGTTGGAAAATAGTTAGAAAAAAATATCTCTTCTATATTATTACATCCTAAGCTATATTATGACATCATATTTTGATGCAGAATATCATAATATACCATAAAAAATTATAATTTTTTCAAAAAAAAATATTTTCATCATTTAAAATTTTAAATAAAAAAATAAAATTATAAATATTAAATAAATATTAAAAAATAATGAATACGTAGGTTGATCGGATAAAATGATGCACTCTACGTCAGATTTTCAATGTGCACAAAATATTTCTCTATTTTCGTTTTATCACCACCGGATTTTCTCAACCCCCAAGTTTACCGTCACTGGAACTGGAATTGGACGACTATGGCCAAGGCGGCCCACGGCCTTTTTATTACGCCAAGGCGGGACCCGGGACGCGTTCGAGATCTCCTCTCTCTCTCTCTCTCTCTCTCTCTCTCCGTGTTTCTTCGTCGTCCCAAGTCTTTAGCTGTGGCCATGGCGTCAGCGATGGCGCCTCAGCCCGTCTGCGGGAAGGAAGCTTTCGATCTGCTGAACTGCACCATCAAATCGCCCTTCGACAGGGCCAAGTGCATCCGCTTCTTGGACGCTCTGCGGAATTGCGTGCTCGAGAAGGTCTCAGTCGAACGTCTTCTTGATTCTTGTTTAGGATGAATTTGCTTTTGCTGAATCGATGGCTATTTCGGTCTTCTTTATCGTTAATCGATGGTTTCTATCATGTTTTCCCTGGTTGGAATCCGGATTTTCTGGTGCATTTGAATCCATGGATGACTCGTTCTTGATTTACTTGTTAATCCGATACCATCGTGTCGTGAATGCTGCTCGTGCCCTCTAGTTTGCATGACATCGGAGGTTGCTTTTGATGCCTATCAGCATGGATTTTTCTTTACTTACTGTTTAGAAGTCGTCTGGTTTTCTTTTCAATAAAATAGTGGCTTGCTAGTATCGGAGAGAAGCTGGGACGGTCGGTAATCTAGGGTTCTGCTTAAAATTTGTTGCTCTATGGATTTATATACATCTGTCTTTCTGCATTTAAAGGTATCTTTTCGGTGCTGCACATCGGTATGTGAGTGATGCAAAGGATAGAGAATTAAGGAGTTAACTTGAAAATTGTCGATAAGATTAAATATGTTGCTTAGCTGTATTCTTGGTTGTTTGGGTTTAGTAGTTTACTGGTGGAATTGATGTTCTTGGTCCCTGTAGTATATTATTAGGTACTTGATCAAACATACGGAGGAAAGTCTTGTGATGAATGATTCCACAATGTTAATTTTTCTTTAAAGGGTAGATTATGTGTTGGACGGTTAAATTTGAGGTATTTTCTCCCTTAAAATATCCCTTTAAAGACATTCTTTAGTAGTCTAATTATTTCTATTAGTTGTGCCACTAGCACATTGATTTTTCCACTTGTTCGTTCTTGGATGATAAGAAAACAGCCAGGGAAGAAGAAGAGAATAAACTAAACATATGCGATTGTGACAGACATGATACAAAAATTCCGGGCACCTTGGCATGCTCGCTCCCACGTATGTCATGCCAGAACTCATAGATTTAAATAAAAAGATGATATCAAATTTTATTGAAGGCTAAATTTTGTTCAAAAAAGGCCATTCAGAAAAACAGGCTCCTCTCACAATGGGAAATTAAAAGATTTATCAAATTTCAGCCGGAGTCTAGACTTTGTTCAAAAATAGCTGTTTGAAAAGCAGTTCTCTCCAAAAGTTATGGCATGTAGTAAGTCATTAGTCAAAAGAGTTAGAAGGTTAAATATCAAATTATTAGGCCTTAAAGGTAATGTAATGAAAAAAGGGTGTCAAACTTCTGTCCTGTCTCTTAAGATTCTATATTTGTCTTACCATTGAATAATCATGCCTGATTTTGTGGAGGGAGGACTGTTATTCTTGCATTTCTGATAGATAATGAATTTGAGTTTCATCGAGAATTTTTGAAACAGATTTTTCTTAATATCATTTGCATATCATGGTGAAATTTGTGAACAGTGAAGGATTTTTTTCCCTGTTGTTTCCTCTGTGCCTTAAAAGTGATGCAGCTTCTATAAAAATGTTAAGTTCAGTTTTGAATTATTCTTCTGACATCTTTATTTAGTGTTTATAAAGTAGTTATATATGGTTTTGGCCTTTATGGGTCAAACTGTTTGATGTAGAAATATTTGCCACCATTGCTTGACCTAAATAAGCTTTGTTTGGAATAGTCATAATTGAATTAATCCTCTGCTTTTTGTCCTTTGTATCAACAATTTATATGAATGCAATTATGTGCCTTATATGTTGGTCATTATCTTTTTGGCCACAAGTGAATAAGATAATTATTTAATGTATATCTGTTGGACTTTGGGAAATGCTAGTTGTTGCAAACATCTGAATGTTTTGCATTTTATCTCATAGTTAAAGACATTTTCTCCATTCGATATGCCTTCTCATTAGCGTTTTTTAAATTCTTTTATACTTGATTGCTCATCTTATTCTACACTCATAATTTGTCCTTAGAGTCATTATCTTCATTATCTGAGCAATAGTTATCATTTTTGCTAGTTGTCTTGCTGCAATGATAGTAATTTCGCCCTTGCTTTCCATCATGGATCTATAGCCTCATATTTGTGACATCTAGTGCCCTTCCTTTTTTGGTTCATCTTTTATATTCGTAACTTGCCCCCTGTTTGGTCAGTTTTGTAGAAGCCAAATTATTTCTGGTAACCCTTGTATTTGCTCTGCCTCATTTGATTTCTCAAATAAATGTCCTTCATGCATTTCTGATGCATAATTTAGTTTTCCAACATTTATAACTATTATTGTTGACTGTAGGTTAAGATGCATAAAATTCAGTGGATGTCGTAACAGGCCAGTGAACATTTTCATATTACTTGAAGAAATGAAGGCTCTTTACCTTTCTCTTAATTAATAAGACCAAATTAAGTGCTCCTTCCTAATGTGGGGATCCTGCTTGAGCCAAGTCAACCTATTTATCCAGCAATTAGATGAACAAAACTTTCTTCTTATCACCTTATAACAATGTTTTTAATGCCTAGCATTTTTGACAATATGTCAATTGGTAATAGTATTCTGGGACTGGAACATTTTGAAAATATTGCTTCCTTGGTGTCAAGATGAAACCAATCTAAGCCAATAAAAAAGATCAAAATTACAATTCATGTTCTTTATTTTGTTTCGTGCTTGGGATTGAGTGCTGTCTTATACATGTAATTTGACAAGGTTAGGGAACTTGAAGTAGCAGGTAAATGACACAAGAAGGGATTACCGGACCAGAGAGAGAAGTGCTGATTCTCTCAGCAAGTTGTTAGCATGTCTTTGCCACTGCAAGTTCTGTTTGTAGAGACAGCTGTTAGGACTTGGTTGACTCATTGATTAAGCATCTTTTATTATAAGCATACGAGTCTTTTGGAAACTAAGAACTTCTTTTGGTGGAGTTGAGTGAGAAATGTGATTACAATTTTGTTGGAAAAATTCAAAATTAATGCATTGATACTCCTGGCACCTGTCATTTCTTTTTCTTACTTTATACTGCAACTGAAGCTGTGGCTCATATAGACATCTGAATCTGATATGAAAAAAATGACTGCCTCAGTGAACTTCTCCACCAAGAAATTTTTTCAGCTATATACATTTACCACGTGGAGCAAACTGATTTACGTTGTATGACCAATTCTTTAATCCAAAATCATGTTTTTTCACTGGTGTCTTGCTAACCGAAGGTTTTCTGATGTACATATATTTTTCTTTGGTCCAGAAAGTGAAAAAGTTTTCGTTGGCTGGACAGAGGTATGGAGCAGAAGTTCCAAAAAGCGAGGACAAGCTTTGAATTTCCATTGATAGGACCACCAATAGAAAATCTTGTTGCATTTTTTCGTGATGACTAATTCTACTGTCATATTCTGAGTGTTGGCTGAGGTGTATTGGTGGGAAATGTTGCCACCAAAATCAAAGGGAAGAAAGAGAGGGATTTTACAATTACTTTGCTTATCAATCCAGATCTCTTTCTTCTGACTTCAATCAGTTTCTTTTGCATGAAGATATTGCTGGTTAAGCAGTTATAGCTCTGAAACCTGGATATATTGCAATGCTTATCACTGGATTTCGTTTAGGGCATGAGTTGTGATTTTTGGTTGCTAATTTTGCTGTATTTTGAGTTGCTTATGAGGGACTCGATGGGCTAGTCTAAATTCAATCCAAACATGTGATCTTGGCAAGGGTCATCCTAGCCGTTGGTCTTTCTTCTCAAAAAAAAAAAAAAAAAAAAAAGGTTGTTTGGTCTGCTTGGATGCCTGGTAACTTGATATCAGTTGCCCTGGATTCCCCAGCGATATTGGAATTCACTTGTAGATGATCTTATGTTTGTAGGTATTTTGCATCGATTACTAATGTTTGAGTGAAAGATGTAAATGTTAATTTTCTAAATGTTTGTATGTTAACGTTCAAGCATGTAATTGACGGCTGGCCGTTTAGTGATATTGACCCTGAGCCCTGCTAAGACGGACGCGTATCAACGTGATACGATAAAAAAGGGCCTCGGTACAAGGTGGCGGATGTTGCTTAACCTTTCGCTGACTTTGTATTGACGCGGTGGCAGGATCGCACTTCCAGAGGGATGAGTGCCATGGGATCATTCTTGAGAACCGAACCGCCCCTTCTCTTGGTTATCCGTAACCATAGGGCTGTCCCCCTACCTGCTATTTGAACGGTCTCTTGATTCAAGAGTAGACCCACTGTCGCCCGGCCTAGCTCGACTCCCCTGCAGCCCGCAGGGTATATCGACTTAAAGCCATATGGTATTTGTTACTTCCGGAAAGAACGAACTTTGAACCTCAAGTAGAAGAGATGTGATGAATCTTGGACTCTTGTCTTTCTCCTCAATCTTGTAGTGGTGCCCCCGAGAAGGTCGTGCCACCTCCGCCCCCATCCTTCTCCCACATCCTTCCGCGACTCCTCTCCGCATCTCGTTCCCAAATGGTAAGCTAGGGTCTCGATAGCAGTAGCATATTCCCTCCCAGCGTTTGAAGTCGAGAAAAGAAATCCCAACGGCAGCTAGATTTCTTTTGTACTCCCAGAGGATTTCTTTCTCTTGTCTCACTGCTTTCTGGTTCGAAATGTCAGCCCTTTCTTTCTTTTCTCCGTACAGTTTAGCTTAATACTCTGAACCAGTTGATGAACCGGTGACCATGCCGACATGCGAGGCCTCGTCTCCGACGCCGACCTGGGCTTCGGCGACCGAGCCATCCCTGCTGCTGGAGCTGCCGTCCTCGTGAATCTCCTCGATGTCGCTGAGGTATCCCCTTGTTACTTGAGTTCTGGTTGCTACCCTTTTCTTGTTTTACAGGTTTTTCTTCTCGAGAAGTTTTTCTTGTTTTAAAAGGTCTGATAATCTTGAACGCGTCATCGCTGTTTTTATTCGTATTCTTGAATCTCTCTCGCAAGATAAACAAAATAGTTCTTGAATTTTTGACAGCGTGGATTTTTTTCCCCACTTGCTACCTCTTATCACAGAGTCACTCATTCTCTCCTTTTGATGTTTTATTGTCCTGAAGTACTTATTCTACACTTTACAAGGATCCACATTTTCTTGTCTAAAAAGATGTCTTCTTGATAAAATCTTTGTTTCAAAACATCTTGAGCATTAACTACTTTTTGAATGTTCTTGAAACTTCTCTCCCCAAAATTTTTTTTGAATCTTTCACAATGTAGATTGATCGTAATATTTATGATGGGTGTGTTTTCGGAATATCCAGGTGTTCTTTGATTACTGATCGTTTCACATCACAATGCCTTGTTTAAAGACTGCAAAAGAATTCCACAGGATAACCCTGAAATGGACAGGCTTTCACCAACACTTTTGTATTTTTGTTGAAGCTCTGGAAAGATGCTTTCACAAAAACTTCAATTGGAATTTTGTCAAAGCTCTGGATCGATGAAAGAAGAAAGTGTGGTTATTGTTCCTCAGATTGACCTCTCAGATTTTGATTGTGAAAACTGAGGCATCCCCCTGCCATTGTACCCCTTCCAATTATTTCACCTGCCTTTAAACTGGGTGCTTGATGTGGTGATGATGAATGTGATGGTGTTTGAATATTTTCATGGTTGTATCTGAATGGGTCCTTGTGAGCAATGTTCATAGAGATATGAGTTACTAAATGAGATGTTGAGAGTCAACAATGAGTTCCACGTCTATCAAACCAAGGGTCCTTGTTGTATTTTTGTTCATTGCTACTGGTAGTTAAAAAGGAGGAAGAAGGAGGGACTATTTGCCAATTTCTCAGGAAGTAGAATTTCTTAAAAAACACTACATGCCAAAAGCAATTTCTTAGGAAATGGAATATAAAAACAAATTCTTTAATTAAATAGATTATGCTGAAATCAAGTTTAAAAATTTTGCTCTCTTCTGCAGGTCTGCAATCACTTGCGGCCAAATGCAGTTCATATTAAAACAAATTTCTGCCTGCAAGATCCTCGAGCTTTCTGCAGGAACTTTTTAGGATTCCCCCTATTCAGCGTAGGACCCTCTGAATACCAGTATTTGTTTCTGGTTCTATTTATTTAGCATCTAGATGATAGGATCTTCGTTTTGGGTGTATGAAATTGACCTGCTTTCTTGTCAAGAGGCTAATTACTATATCTTGCATTTTGGAGGAATGTTTATGTAGTCTTATTTCTTTGACTGGCATAGCAGGGCAGTTTAAATCTTGCAAGTGTTTTATTCTTTTCCACTTCTTGTTTTGGTTCTTATAATTCTTTAAATATAAGATTTTATGTTTCCAATGTACTCTGTAGATGTTGTTTCCTCGGACAGATTCTGATGGATTCCATGCCTATTTGTTTCAGACAAGCTTGCTGGCACATGCACCAGGAGTACCATATAACCTGTCACAGCAACATGCTGTAAGCCGTATGTTATCCCTTGGCTAAATTAGCTTGCTGAATTCTTCTTTTTTTTTTTTTTTTTGGGCATTTCTAAATAAATTTGTATTTGTAAGAGAATATTTTGAAGGCCGACCTAAATTATTGGGGAGATTTGTTTGTGATGAGGTAACAAGGAAAGTGCAAGCTTAAGTTTTTATAATAGGATCAAATGAAAACATGATGATTTGGCTAAATTATGCGTATCTGAAAATATACAATTTTTGTACAAACTTCTTTCATGCCGTTTGGAAATATTATCAGCTTCAATTTAAAACTAAACCTGTTGTTAGCATTTCACTGCTATCACATGGAAAATTTCTGTAAATAATAACTTCGCTATTCATTCTAGGTGGGTCCACTTCCCTTTATAGCAAAGAAAAGAGAAAAAAAAAATCACTATCTGGTATATCTGACACCGCTTGCTTTCATGCTGCCTATTTTATTTCTGCTGCTGGATCTATTCCCCACCTTTCAATTAGACCTACAGGTTGTGCCTTTTCACTGACTCACATACTTTATTTGAAACCGCATGGTTTAAAATAATATATCAGATTGGCACTTTTGGTTGCTATTCAATTGTGCAACCCGGGTGGAATCCATGCTTCAGGGTCATTTTGTCCTCCTGGCTGTTCTTGGTACAAAGTAACACTAGATGTATTCAACAAGGTCGTAGACAGGTAAATGAGGTTATTTGCAGTCGTGGCTAGTTGCATAAAATATCTTTTATTTCTTTTTACTTTGTGGGTTTTATGTTCAAGTCTTTTTCAATTATGTTTTTGCACCAAGTTATATATCAACATGCCAGTTTGTGTATGTTTCGTGTCAATCTAATAAGGAACATTTACAGAAAAGATTTGCAATGCTGTGGAGGTTACAAATGTGAGCCTAGCTCTGTCTATACCAACTCTAAATTTCTTTATCTGATTCTGAATAATAGTACAGCATTTTTTGAATTTGTTTAACTTTTGAAATGCTCATGCTTTTGAAACTTTTATGCATAAAAAATATAATCTCCTGAAGTTTTTTATTTTCCATTTTTTATTCAAGATTGTAGGGATTTTGGTCCACAAGTCTATGCTAAGTGAAGATAATATTGAACTAGGTTTCTTCTGTTGAGATTGGTTTTTTAAAGGATTCATGCATTAGTATATTCAATGAAGCATTGATGCAAAGGATGAAGGACATCCATTTCCTCAATCTGGCTAGATGCTAGTGTTTTTTAACATGTGTATTTCTATTGTTGGGATAGGGGAATGATTTTCCTGGGTGTATCTTTTAGCAAAAACTGCACATCCTCACTTGTCATGCTGCATTAAAATTAATTCATTATCATGTGTATTTTTGAGGTTTTCTAATATGTATGTGTACTAGTGCACAAGTTCTGTTCCATAATTTGGTACTGCAATTTTCTAATGTTGGCTTGGGCTTATGAATTATAGGTCCCATACTTTTAAAAGAAGATGTTTAACTCAAAGCGCTTTTGTCTGCGAGGATTTTGCATCCTAATCTGCATAACTCCATGTGACCTATACATCCTGTTGTGCATGCCTTTCCATCCAAATATGTCTTATTGATTCTCTCTTTTGACTAATGGTGTCTTGTCATGGATATTGGTGTTTTATTTATAAGTTAGATACTATCATGGTCAAGGTTTTACATCCCAATGGGACAGGAAGCATCCCAGCCCTCCTATCTTGTTTCTGTGAGAAAATAAAATCGAGATAGGGTCAAAACTCTGAAACCCATCCATGTAGGGAGAGAAGAAGAAATAGAAAAAAAAGAAAGAAGAATGAAGAAAGGAAAAAAGGTGAAAGGAAAGAAGAAGAAAAATGAAAGAAAGAAAGTGAGGAAGAAGAAAAACAAAGGAAGGAAAAAAAGAAGAAAGGAAAGAGAAAGAAGAAGAAAAAAGAAAAAAGGAAGTCATAAGAAAAAGAAAGATAAACGAAAGGAAAGAAAAGAAGGTAGAAGAAAAAGAAAGAAAAGAAGGAAGGAAAGAAAATAAAGAAAGAAAGAAAAAAATAACAAGGGGAGAGAGAGACACTGCATATCTACTGAGATAGCTGTCGAGACGGGATAGGACAGCAGGGCATCGCATTCCATGGAGATACCAGGACACCTCTGTCCCATGGGATTTCGAATCTTGATCATGATATCTATGATTAATTTTGTTTTTAACAATAGATACTTAATTATGATGCCATAAAAATAGATAATACAATATGTTATATCAGCAACAGGTACATAGAACTGTTCCTTGAGAAGACAAAATACTTGTCCACGGTTTCCCAATAATGACATCCATTCATCAGAAATTATGTTTAATCAGTATAAGATAAAAACCACCATGGTAATTTTGTTTTCACTAAATATGCTTAAGAAGGATGCCACAATAACTGATGTTAGATTTACATCAGAATTGATACTTCAGTGTTCCCTTCATTTTATACATTGTTATATCAGAAAACATTGATAGATAACTCGTTCTCTTTGTATTTCTTGTCACTGTCTGCTGTGCACCTCTGTCATCATCCCTATTCCTGTTGGCAGTGCATTAGCCATCTTACTGGTAATTATTCATGAAGAAGTTTTCCAAGCATATGAATTTTAAAGACTTTCTGGACAATCTTAGTAAAGCAGTTCAGTTCATATTTACCCATATACATTTTTGCTGGTTGTGATTGAATCTTGCTTGTTTCAGTACTCTTAAATGCAATCACAAGAATAAACTCTCCAGTCACCATGTGCATTAACTGGTAGAATGATTATCAAAACCTTTAGAAGACTGAACTCCATGTGCTACCATATCAAGGACCTGCTTGAGTATATGTTGATTGAATAGATGACTTGTTTGCTTTGTTGAATTGTGTGTGTTTTTTTTTTCAAACCTGCTATATCTTAGAGTAAACACACAAGACTGCCTGTTTTCACTGTGGATCCATGCCTTTTCTCACATTTTTTCCTGATCTCTAACAGGTGGGGATATATTTACCATGTTATGACGTATTGTGCAACTGGTTGAAGGGTTGACAGTCCCCAGTTCTCCTAACTTAACACCTTATGCTTCCCTGGTTGCTGGCTTGACTGCATGCTCATTAGCGTGCATAGCTTGCTCTCCAATTGAGCTGGCAAGGACATGCATGCGGATACATTTCTCATGTTTACAAATTTCTCAGTAATGGAGGATTTATTCAAGCTTAAGTAGACAATTTTGCATAATCGATGCTTTCTAATTTTTAGTTTCTTCAGCAGATGATCATTATCTGTTGATGACTTGGGTGAGATCCTTCTATTCTCCCTTCAAATGGTACTTTTTTGAGGGTTTTAGTTGAAAAGCTTCCAAAAGTTTTGAAGATTTTTCTTGCTTGTATGTCCTCCCCTTTGATCGTCAAAAAACCACAGAAAGATTTGATTAAATATTTCATGCTAGGATTTCTCCTCGAAAGTTGAAACTTGCTTGATCTCCACTATTTACAGCTCTAGTTGTAGCCAAATAAGCAAACGAAAAATTCACTTGTCATGAAATGAGTTCCTTATGAAATCAAGACCCATTCCCCTTCCAGTCAAGTGTCAGAGGCTCTTAGGCAATGCCTGACAACCTTTAGACACTGGTGGACTATTCAATATTTCTAATCCTTATATTTCACTACATTAGTCTTCCCATACAGCTAAGAGATTTGAGATTTACCTGGAGTTATAGCCATCTTGTTGTTTGGCATATGCCCCTTTTACCAGTTCTTGATTATGTTTCTTCTGGGAATGAGTTCTTGACAATGTTTTTTAGATGGATGGATCTTGTGCCAGTTATTTCATATCTTGGTGAGGTCCACTTTCATGGGCTTATGATCATATGGTCAAAACATATCTTCTCTGTCCATTTCCTTTTTATTGATGTGGTCTACAAGTCAATGCAATTTCTTGGTTTTTAGGTGAAAAATGTAATTACATTCTGATCATTTGAAAAGCAAGTCATTAAACTTCTGATATTGTAAGTTCTTAAAAGAGGAAGATAACTGCTGTATATATTAGATTCTATTAGAATGCGATCAAATTTGTTGTTTCCTTGCTTGAAGAGCTACTCGATAATCATGGATTTGACCTTTTTTTCGCCCTTTTCTAGAACTGAACTCCTCTCCAAAAAACTTTTACAATCACTTTGATCAGAAAATCTGGTTATAACTTCAGATTTTCAAGGGTGGTCTGATCCCAATACCTACATGTATTAATACCCCTCCAATTCATTCTCCTTATCTCAATCTATCAGAAAATCCAAGGCCATCCTACTTTCATTTTTCTGGCAAAGAGTTCTATCACTTTGAATTTGAGGACCAAGCTCGGTGCTTTTTTTTCTTTTTTTTAATAGTGGTATAGAATTATGATTTCCCAATCTATTATCTTTTTTGAACTAACAAATTTCCTTTCCACCATGTTTCTTTGTATTAGAGGATCCAGGGACCTGTTCTACTGTGACAGTCATTTGAAGAATCTTGAACTGGAGCGAGGCTCCCAGGGATGTGGAAAACTTTACTTGGCATCCTCTCACCACACAGAAAATTACATTGAGAAACATACGTCATGTCTTTTAAATTTGTGGTTATTGTTAACATGTTTCAAGATACTATTGGAAAAGGAAGATGCTAGCTTGGCCACCTAGACAAGCCCCACATTTCCCTACTTTGTATTAGCATTGTTTTCCCTTTGCCATCATATCAGAAATATTAGTCAATACAGGTTTTTTGGCAAAGTCATTGTTGTTGGATGATATTGTCTTCGTCTTTTGTTCATGTGAAACCCGTCATCATAAAACTATGTTGTCACCAAACTAACCAAATAATATAAATAGTGCAAGGGTATCATGCACTATGGACAGGTGTGGGAGCACAATAACAAAGAGGGCCCCAGTGATTTATCATCTTTCACTTTCGTATGCATTATTTTGGTGCGACCTTTATTTATCTTTATAGAATTTATAAATCTGTAAAGCAGCGTGTTATGGTTTGTTGATGTGTTCAGGCGCTTATGTTCTGGAATTATTTTTATGCAGATAAGAAGCAACTTGGGTAAGTTGGTCAGGAAGGGAAGGCAGCTACTATTCTAGGGGCCAACTTTTCGGCAGGCTTTCTTGCTTCTTGCTGCTGCAGCTGCATGTCCGGTGATGTTGCAGAAACACTATGCCAGATAGAAGCTCATTCCTGCCTCGAACATACTGACATGGTTTTATATCATTCTTCCATCATGAAGCATGTGTTACATTAGGGTTTATGGTTTTCATAAAACTGACACAGTAAGTTATTAATTTGCAACTTCATATATCAGATTTGATCTCTGCTTCTAGCGTTTGGCATTATCCCAAGTTTTGTTGACTCAATTGCCTTCTTGGAGTTTTTCTGGAACTAAATACTTTAATGCCATGACACATTTGACCCTTTTTACAGCTATCTAGTTAGTTAAGTATGTTGGTTGCTGAAGTATCCAACAAGGGTGCTGAAATGACCACAAGGCAAAATCCTATTAGCAGCTTAGTTAATCTAGATTGGGAATGTTCTTGTCCTGGTTGAGGTTCTCCCAACGGGCAAAAATTTCATTAAGAGTGAGAGACATTCAATGGAGTCTTTTAAGATTCTGCTACTGCTATTATAGCGTTGCTATTCATGCAGCAATTGAGTTGTCTATGTGTTAGTACTAAATAGTAATGACAAACTGGATTTCGCACTTGTAGATGGGGTTGATGGTATGCAATCTTGGTTCCAAATATATTATAGAATGCTTAAAGTGAAAATTTCTGGAGATTTAAACAAATAAGAGTTTTTGTCTTAGACCTACATGATATTTTAAATATGGCATGCAGGAGGGCATGAAGGGACTTCTTCAGATGTAGGGCCACATGCAGGCCTTAATTGTTGTTTGTTTCTATGAGCTTGTCAAGTATGTCGTACATAGAAGGCATGCAGACTCATGTGACGATGTTCTGGCTATCTTTGGAAATTCAAACTTCCCTGACCCAGCAGCCCGTCAAAGGGATTGTTCCTTGATCCAGATGCACACGCTAAAGCTTTTGAAGGCTTGACAGCTTGGAAGGTATGAGAAGCCTTAGGCAGCTTAACCCATATTAGTTTAATGCCATTTGCCTAGCATAATGTTGCAAGCTATCTTGTCAAAAGGATAAGTACTTCCGTTACCACACGCACACACACACGCACACACAAAAAAAAAGAAAAAAAGAAAAGAAGAGGAAGAGGAAGAGGAAGAAGAAGAAGAAGAAAAGAAAAGAAAAAAAAGAAGAAAAAAGAAGAAAAGTACTTCTCATATCAAGCTGTCAGGGCCAAATTTAACAGATCCTTTCTGAAGCGTGATAATTTTTTAAATTTCTATAGGTGGTTTTTATGGATTAGTCGTTCTATCTGTAATGCTGTTATTCGGCGACCATTTTTTTAAAATATTCTTCGACCGCATTATATATGACGTTGAGAGGCAACTAATGGAATAAAGTTGAAGCGTCACTTTTGCGTCTATGTGGCTACAATTTCTCAGGCCTTTTCGTCCTACGCTTTCAAAAGTATAGTCTCCAACGTAACCATTACTGGACCAGAAATTTCTACACCGAAAGAGAGTAGGGTATTGTTTCTCATTACTGATGCATGGCTAGCCGCGGCTTTGCTATTTATGGGTATTCATCCACCGGTCCTTTTTGGCAGTATCTCTCTTTAAACTATATAGTCACCTAAACGAAAGGGGTATTGTTTCTCAGTATGGATGCATAGCTGGCCTCAACCAAAAAACTTTTGCCATCCATCTATGGGCATTCATCTGTACATACTTGTTGGGAAATATCTGGTATTTGTGGAATGCACTATACGCACGGTTAATCCTAGCAGTGAAATTGGTTGAGTGTTGGAGATACCCCTGCTATTCCATGGATGCTAATGGAGCATCCGAGCAGGTTAATAGTGTTTGTGGTGTTTAGCAGGTTTGATTACTTTGCTTCTTAATTTCAGCAAGAGGCAACAGCAAATTGTTTAACGGGGACCGGCAGACCTTGTTAGCTTGCTCTAATATATTCTAAAACTTATTAAGGAATAGATGATCGTCATATTCTTGTTTGGAATGATGTTTCAAGTAGGTAAACTTTTTTTGTTTTTCCTACTGGCGGTGCGAGTCCATGAATTATATTACAGGACTGGATGACCAATATAGATTCCAAAGATTGAATCTCCTGAGACATCAACGGTGAATGAATGTCCAGGTAATTAGTTGTAGTAGTGTTTGATATGGTTTGACGGTTTCTTCATTTTACCTTTTTTGCTTAATATTCATAGTCTTAAGGGTAGATCTTAATCATCTTTACTTACTCTTCTGTTCACTGACACTTGGGAGGTTAGGAGGATAACAGGAACAGCTAGAGGGTTAAACAAATACTCCAATCCTACAGGTTTTGTTGAAAGTTTCCCAGTATTTTTCCATGACTTCACAAAATGAAAAAGCTTTTAAAAGTGATAAAAGAAAAACTAAATCATTTAAGCATAAAAACATCTTTTTGTTCATAATACTGTATTTTAAATAGAATCGACATTTTTTCCCTCAATTTTAGCATGACATCGTGGCATTGTGATGGGAACAAGTCTTTTTCTAAGTTTATTTGATTGTCCATTATTTCTTATTCCTTTTTCTTGGCAGGCTTCATACTCAGAACTTTAAATTTCAGCGTCAATAAAAACATGGTAATTTGGCATTCTTCTTTACCATCATAACAAAAGTTACCTGCATCCCTCATCAACTTGGGGTCCGAAAGCATCTGTTTAGAATCCGTTCGAAATAATATAATGCATGCCAAGGGGTTGAGGTTCCAGAAGGTACAGCATAACTTGGAAATTACTGCTGAGCATCAAGATAATTAAGTCTTGATTCCCAGACCTTCAAAAATGAGGGGGGATTGCAGAAACATCAAGCTAGAACATCCAATTGACTGCTTGTGCTAGGGCCTGCAACCCTAAAGGCAAATAATTCAGTCATTAACCCAGATTTCTCAGAACAAGATTGTTATGTCAGCATTCTTTCTTGATCAAATAGTCATATCATCCATTAATGCTGCCAGCATAAGTTCGGCCAAATCTGGACCACTGGAGACCAGACAGAATGAATAAAAATCACTGGATTCCAAGACGATCAAATATCAAACACAAGCAATGAATGACAGCTCTTCCACAGTTCAAAACACAGCAGTTTTCATGTCTTCCCCATGTCAATACGTACACAGGCAGCAGCCTGTAAGCAATAATTGTATCTGGATGATACTAAACCATGAGGCATCTAGCAATTAAAGATTTGGCGCACATGTTTCAACCCACAAGCAGCGACCGAACCATGAGACATTAGCAATTAAAGATGCGAGCACACATGATTTCTGTTGCATTTACAGGGCTGTTGGTTGATATAGAGGAGAATGAAGGAATCTGGATGGAGACATGCAAGAAAAAAGAATCCGATCAAAACCAAGGATAGTAAAAATAATACAACCAGAGGTCCAAATCCCAAACCACAACAGATTCAAACAAAATGAACAACCAGTTCAACCATGCCCGCTCCCTTCCCTAATAAAACCATCAATTCAGTCCATGAGTGACCTCAGAAAAGCTTGTAGGGGGGTGAAGCATCCAAGGGGTGGATGAGATAGGTGAGAACTAGGGCCAATAGCATCAGCACGTAGGCAATTCCTTGGTCAATCGATGTCCCTGTAGAGCAGCAAAGAAACAAATTATTCAACATCATCAGTTCAAACTAAACAAGATGGATATTGGTGACTTTACAACAGCTGAAGACAAAAAGGTGGATAGTCCAAATCCTAAAAGCTGAAGGGCAGTTGAGCAGGTAATATCTTGAGACATTAGTTTGGATGGGTTTATCAGCAAAGCACTACATCTTCTATAAATGTAGGATTTGAAGCATAAATTGATGTTGAGGCAAACTTATCCTCGAACGGGACAAGAAAAACCAGTTTCTCCGGTTGCTAGCTCAGATAATAACATGAATATATATATATATATATATATATATATATATATATATATATATATATGATAAAGGGATTCCCGTAAATGCTGAAGGCAAGCAATCAATGTTCCACCTTTTCGGTCCAAGGACACCAGGAGACAGTTGATTTGAGTTGGGCTCAGAGCGCATAGTTTTTTTTTCCTGATTCACTGAATTTTGAGGTCATCAAACATAATTTTGGGTGGGCGAACCTTCTCTTTCATCAAATTAAAAAAAAAAAAAAAAAGATTTTTTTAAAAAAATTTCCCCTTATTTTTTGCCCGCTTTCTTTGAAAGCAATAGATTCCTTAGAGAGGTGAGAATGAGAGTCAAAGCAAAGTAAAACAAGATCTATCAAAAATATTTTGGCCGGACTACTTCATAGCCGAGTTCGAAGATGGGACATAGATTGTTTGATTACGACCCGAGCCTCCGACCATTGGGTTGGCTCTGGGCTCCCATCTACACCAAGAACAGGCAAAGATGACCGATTAATTGAAAACACCGAACGATCTCATACACTAGAATGTTCTAAAACGATGAATTCTTATGTACGTTCTGGTAACATTGCGTTGATTTCCATATAGATTGTTTGAAGGTAATATTTGGTCGCCAAGGAAATGTAATTCTAGAGAAAGAATCAGCGTCAGAGTGGTCTACAAATCATATCAAGAGTTAAAATTGCTAATCCAGCTTTAATATTAACTAATAATAACAGTTATAATATCACAGCTACCCAGTGATTTTGAGAAAACCGATACTGGAGTTGACGAATCAACCACAAGCATCTATCAAAACGACTTAGATATTAAAAGCACGCCACAATGAAGCCTAAGAAACAGGAAAAATCCAGACTATTAAGAAGAATGCAAGGAAAAAAAAAATTCAAAAGAAAGAAAACGGAAAAGAACGAAGATTTGGGGAAATGTGGCTCACCATCGCTGGTCGGCGCCGGGGCCGGAGCCTGGGCCTGGACGGCCGGCAAGACAATGCCGAAGATGAGAGCCGCGACGGCCATCAAACCAAAAGGAACTCTAGGGATCGCTGCCATCTCCGAGACCGACGTCGCCTTCGGATCAAGAAAGAAATCAAAGATCAAACCCTGGAAACCCTCGATCTCCCTCCCTCTCTATAACACCAGAAAGAGAGGAGGAAAGAGGATACGAAACCAGGGATTGAAGCACCGAGCTTGCTTCCCCCTTTTTTTTTTTTTTCGCTCCGCCCTTCTCTTTCTTTTTAGTGACCTTTTTCCCCCCGTGCCGTTTTTTATAGAAGAGGCCGAGGGGCGAAGCGGCAAATCCGCTGAGCATCGCTGTGCGCTCCCCAGGGGGGTCCACCCACGTGAAGCTCCGGTTACAGCTCGCCCCTCCGCCAGCCTGGCTACCTGGCATCTCTCCTCCCGCTCCTGGGGCCCACGTCATCCCACGTGGCGTCCCTGTCCTGGCCGCGAGGGACTCGGACTTTGATGGATCGATATCTGCCGTCCATCTGGTGGATCCTGGGGCAGGGTAAAGCAAATATTGTGCGGCAACATCGGAGCACCAAAAGATACCGTCCAACCTAACCTAGGCCCGACCCGGTCTGGTGGTGTTCAACATATACCCAATTAAATACCACTAGTATCTTTCTTACCAAAAAGGAGAAAAAAAAAAAAAAACAGTTGTGTACTAGCTGGAAAGTTAAAATTTTCTTGCCTGGTCACAGCTTGCAATGCATTTCCTTCCACATAAAGTGGTGTGTCCGAATGCTTTTGCCATTAAAATTTTATATAATGCATTGATTTGCTAAGGGGAAATTATAACCAATTATCATGAAATGAAAATCCAGCCCTCATCCATTCGTCGAGAGACCAGAAAATGTTTTTAAAAATCTATAATAAATTTCTAGATTTTTTTTTTTTTTTACCAATCAAATTTTGCCATATAGCCAAAGTAGGATGTCCATATACTCTTTGATGGAAGGAGATGGCTTGTCGGTGTATAAAAATTCTAAAATGATATAACCTTTGATAATGATGGTGGAGATTGCACAGTCGCTAGCTTTCTTTATCCTACTTTTACCTTCAAATTTTCATGTTGATTTTTGATGTTTGACATGCTACTATGTCATCACATGATATGGCCATCAACTATTTGTCATCTTAATTGTTGCTCATTTTGTTAATCATATTTGCACATGATCTCCTCGCATTGTTGTTTTTTGTTGGTGTGTATTATTAACGGCTTAATGTAACAAAAATCTATAATATATCTATCTTTTGACTTTATCCTAATTTGATATAATCGTTTTACTTCACATATGTGATTTCATATAAGTACCATATTTCAAGACAGGTAACATGGACATGAAAACAATTTTTTTTTGCTTTCATTTTTTGTTTATATTATTTTATTTTGTGCACCGGTCTTGTTGACTATGTGACGCATGTCTAGCATGCATGTGGAGGGTTTTTTTTTTTTTCCGTTGGAATTATCACCATGCATATCAACATAAAGAATTAAATCATCAAATATAACACGTTTGATAAGCATGTGGGATGTGGCACCATATCGGTCAACATGCAAGATTAAGTATCCGACTGTACCATACATAACATGCGTATGGGAGGTGTCACTAGCGTGAGCATGGATCCTCTCTGGTGTATCGTAGTATACAGTATATCGTGGCCATCGGGCAGAATACAATATGTACAGGAGAACAGAAACGCTGTGGTGCATCCACCATACAAAAGAGCCGGCTTCCACTAGCACCATCCACGTCAGCATAGCAAAACACCAAACGCGGACCTAATCAAACTTGGCCATGCCAGCTATCAGTCCACAGTTCAAACGCTCATCATCATATATTTTCCTATGTATTATGGTGAAAATATTTTGTTGCTTCATGTCCTATCGCCTTGTTAACGAAAGCTTTTCATAACTGGAAAGCCGGCTCACCTTCATAGCATCGATGCCTCTTACGTTTAGCCTCTTGTCAAGTATCCAATGACAAACCTGCTGGGATCATCGTTGCCCGCAATCTTGTACACATATCATACAATTGATGGAGGGTCGAACCCATGCAGAACTGAGATCCAAAATTTGCATGCATGTATAACATTTTCTCTGGACTACTTTATTATTTCAACCCAAAAACTTGCACAAAACCGCAGTGCGCTAATCAATTGCAAGCTGGACAGCTTCAAAAAAATCTCCATTTCTGGTCTCCAGACCTCCCATGAGGGCTCGAATGGTCGATCCATAAGATGAATGCTGATGACTCGCATGACCATCTCGTATGAGGAGGTCAATATGATCCCATTACCAGATCTCTACTTTCTGCTAGCTTTGTTCTATGTTATTCTTCACCACTAGTACTCTGAAGACGGGCCATCAAAAGCCATTACGAATTTTCTTCTAAACAACTTATATATGTACGTTCAAGAACCATCAAGCCGCATGCCATTATCAAAGAATAAGGGGATCTTTTTATCAAGCTTATATTACCTGCAAGTGATCATATGTCACCTATAGCTGAAAGGTAGTTTAGTCATTGCACGGAGAGAAACATTGGAAGGCTGCATTGCTGGTCGTCAGCACTGTTTTAAGGTAGGGATCACCCCACATTCAAAAATCTCATCCTTTTGGTGACCAATATTCGCTTTCAGCATGTGCGAGCCACTGATTGAGAGAGAGAGAGAGAGAGAGAGAGAGAGGGGGTGACAGTGAGGCAAAGAAAGAGACTGGAGTTCTTGGGGGACCATAACCCTCGTGTAACGGAATTCTCGAAGCCTTTGAAGACTCTCAACTGCCACCATTCTCTCAACGTTCGGCCCAACGGCTAGTTCTTCCCCATTACTATTTGAGCAATTATTCTTCCTTCCATGATGGGGTGGTCCATTTCATATTCTTTTCTCCAGTGTTTGCCTTCACATGGTAGGTTTGTGGCCGGCATGCTTGCTAGAAAAAGATGCATGGCTGGGGCTGGAATACCACAAAGCCATGCCGAGATTGGAGAGCCAAAGTGGCAAGAGGGTGAGATGACCTAAAAGGTCAATCCTTGAGTGTGTGACAACCAAAGTGATCAAAACCAAGTGATGGGTTTTAGTGTTGTAGTCATACACGACCAAATCATGTTCAGACGTGTGGAGAAAAATTGGCCGGAAACATTACCATGGAAACGCAGCACCAATGATTGTGTTAAAATAGTGGAGAATTGTAATCTTTAATCCTATGTAGTGGCACCGATCATGAGATATTCCAATAGCCTGGCCTGGGAATGTGGTGGTTGCTAAATGGTAGGGTTGTTTGGCCAAGTCTGAGCAGAGAATATTGCAAATCTTGACCTGATATTCTACTAGTGATCTTAACAAAACGATGTTAAGCCCAATAGATTAGCTCGTTGGCATCCCTACTAGATGGTTCTCAAGTTTTGATTGATGAAGGTGACAACGGGGCTGTTTTGAGCAACCCATATTAAAATTTTTGAATACATCCAGCCCATGACAAGACTGACCATCCAATGGAAGTCAGAAAAGGGGATTGGGTGTTAAGTTTCCCATTAATATAAAACTAATTATAAGACTGGCCCATCAATATCCTAACTAATTGGTTCATATCGATCCCTTGTTAAGTCCCAGATCTTGATAGGTGGTTCAGATGGACCAATAGGCTTTAATGGTGGACCTGACTACTCTTTTGTTGTGAAGTCCCTGATCATGTTTTTTTGTGCAACAGGGACTGAAAAACCTGCATACTTCTGGACAAACAGTGACTTGTAAATCGATGTTGTTGTCTTCTTGTACTCTTCTCCCACTTTTTCTTTGTACATAATTTAGATCATAATAAAAACTGGGTGGTGTTCAGCCTCCCATATTCAGCAAAAAAGAAAAAAGGCTAGTCTTTTGAGGTTAAAGGAGAGTATTTATCTACAAAATTTGTTGAGGAAGGTAAGAAAATTACGAGAGGAGGAAGAGAAGGAAGAAAAACAAAAATTCAGCAAAGAGGTGAGAAGAAAGTATAGGAAAACAGAGAAGGAAATTAAAAAAACAAATGAGGACCAACGGCTTCTGCCAATCACTGGTTCAATCCCAGGTCATGTGTTGGTCCGATGCTAAGCCACCTTCACATGGTAGGGGGGAGGTGGGTGGCGCCTAGAAGTTTTCGGGCAATGAAACCCAATTAAAACATGATTTATGGCATCCTCGGCTGCTCCATTGCCTCCCCCAGCAACATCTCAATCATTTTGCCCCATCTCTTCAGTTCTGTAGGCTTTTTTTTTTTTTTTTGAGAAAGAATACTGTGTGAGGTCCAGATCTGACTTTAATGTGCCAAATGAAATAACTTTGTCACTTTTAGCCATCAGCAAGAACAAGCGTGCTACATTCAAGAGCAAATGGATAGGTTTGTTGGGATTCCAAATTATGGACATTTCAAGGAATATGCATTCATGAAGACATATTTTAAGCTTCTATGCTTTGACTGATACTAGTCAGCAAGCAACAGAATAGATTCCATCCAACCCCAGCATCTGATGCTAAACCAACATCACATGGCAGCAGGCAGGCAGGATTTAGAAAAGGAAACTTAAAAGCAGCTCGGCATCATTAAAGACTAGGTGATGGTCGGTACCGTTCAAGAACAATCTAAACTTCAAGTTCCACTCGTCGCATAATCACAGGTTCATATGGGGGAACCTATTCTGCCCTCACACACAAAAAGCCTTCAAGGAACAAAAGCTCTGCCCCAATTCCATATATAAAAAGCAAAGGTTAATGATTGCAATGTTAAACAGAAAGCATAAGTACTTGAACTAAAAAAGAGTGGTAATTAACATGGTTATATAAGATATGATAAGGTTTTTCTCAAAAAAAAAAAAAAAGGGTGGTCACATAAGATATAAGTAGTACCCTATTTTTACACTGGGAGGTAGGTTTGTAGGATGTTTTATGGTAGGTGCTCCTGTAAATCCTTAAATATACTCCTTTTTCAACAATACAGAGCAAAATGATTTCTTATCTATATGTTTCCTTCTTTTTGGAAACAGCTTTTCTTTCACTTTGAAAGAGTGAAAGATCTTATTGAGAAAAAAAAAAAAAAAAAAAGAGTGAAAGATCTTTATGCTTCCAAATATTGAATTCCGGCTGGTCTTTGCTTGCTCTGCAGCACGTGGCAGCAGAAGTCACATGAATAGAAAACAACAGAAACCACTGAATCCGTCTATTTCCATGAGTGCAGGCAACCATTATGGGCTTCATGACTGAAAAAGCTGGAGGAGTCAGAGTGGATAATTGATGTGCTGTTCGCACTAGTCGATATTAATATATTATAGTAGCAATCAAATTTGTTCAGAACTTTCGAAGAAATGAAAAGGATTAAGAATATGAGTTTTATCCAGTTCAACAAAGTAAAATGGAGGACGTCGGTATTTTGCTGAACAAGTATAAAAACATTTAAAAATTATAATAAGTTTTGCATGTCGAAATGCTTAGAGAATGTGCAAGATAATGGTAGATGGGGGATTTTGCAGAAGCAGTCCATTTGCATATTTTCAGAAAAGGTCCATCATCATAATTACTGTAATTATTTCACAACAGCAGTCTGCTCTGAAGTTTATTATTGAACATGTTATGCTCCTACCCCCATGACATAATTTTATTATGTCCATGCACATGCATTGGTGATTGTATACATAATACAAGTTGATGCAGCCTTGAAAATATTCTTGTAATTAGTTAAGAGGATAGAATGTAATGGTCCAGCAAAACTGTATATATATGTATACATATACATATAGGGGGGGTGTGTGGATCCATACATGTACACATATATTAAAATAATATAACTGTTTCATCTAAGTATAACATATTAAACAACTATGAGAGTAGGTTTCCAAAGAAGAAAAGGCAAATAATGCTAGATTCAATTTGCTACCCTCTTGTTTTTTTGGTGCTTTTTCAGGGGCATCTTAGAGCAGCCATTTCCTACAAGCAAGCTATGAATACGTTTTAAAGTGTCGGTTTACTTATATTTATTGAGTTACTTGCATTGAAAAGAAGATTAAAAATCTTAGGACTAAGTAAATTCGATTAGACCAAGACCCAGCAAATATCAAACCTCACAAGATCCTCCGACCGGTGTTTTTTTGAAGAAAGGAGCTCGGGAGGCCAGGACGGATTCCTCACCAGGGAAAAAAAAAGGAAAAAAAAAAAAAATCCCAGGACTGACAACAAAACATAACACACTACAAACATGTCGAAGAAAAGAGAAGATGGCATTGCAAATTTCTCTAATTAAAACTTGTAAAGGTGGATGGTGGCTGGACAAGCAAGACAAAGTATCAAACAATCTAGGCCAGTTTGGTAGATGGGATCAGGTTGGTCTAAAGATTAACCATTATCGGAACTAATGCAGGGAAGTTAATTTGATTAGTTTGGATGGGCCCGGCCAGGCCCAATTTGGGCTTCTATTTAAAGTCCGGTAGCGGTTCCATGTTGCTGACTCGGCTTTCAGATCACGACGATATCGTCTTCGGCCCAGACTGGTGGGCTAACATTCGGCTAAAAGCATTTAGGGTTGGGTTTTCAAGCTAGTTGGACTGTCATGCCTCACTGTGAACCATAATTCTCATCATACTAAGATGATTATGCTATTGAGTTTCAAAACTTTTGATGGTTGATCTTGTTGTTCTTCCAAAAGGATCAAAGAATGTGATTTCTCTCGAAGTGATGGAATCTCTTAAGCATCAGAGTATGTGATTATGTTAATGAAGTTGGTAGTTGCCCTGCTAAACTCTTGAAAAAAATTGGAGTGCACGAGCTGCCCTAAATCTGAAATAACTGCAATATCTTGCTCAAAATAAATATGCTAGATAATCTTTTCTGTAAAAGTACTCATAGCAATTGAACCCAAGAACTTCTTTAATATTTAGCGTCACCCTTTTTCTTCTCTAGCAAGTCCAAAGAGATGACAGATGGTGGCCAACCTTTCACATTTAAGGGTTCCTTAGAACAAACCATAAATGTGAGAACCTATACAAATCTGTATTTAGTCTCACATCATTATGTATTTGGGAGATCTTTAATATTTATATAGGGCTAAGAAACCAAAATAATACCTTCTAACTAATCTTTTTAGCTAAGATCATGGATTGTTGGATTTGGCATCAAAATTGATTTGGCCTATGACCTATATGACTAAAAGATATCACAACATAAGCCTTTTTCGAGTTGACCATGGCTAGATCATGGTGTTTATGATTAGATTTGACTAGATTTATAATTAAATTTGATCAAATTTAGACTCTTAGCTTAGCAAGAATGTAAGAACTTAAATGAGGCATGTGTTTGGTCTCATGTGATTTATACATCAGAGAAATTTTAGGTACCTATATAGGACCAAAGAATCCAAATAATATTTTCTTACTGGTTTTATTTGGATGAGGTCTTGAATTATTATAATAAGTTTTTAGCCAAAGGATATTGCAAGAAAAAGTGACTTGCATTAACAACTTTGAACCAAACATTGCAACCAAATTAAGCTCATTTGCCATGCTTTCTTAGCCAATACGTCCCCTGCATGTGGTCAATCTTCAAGGGCAAGCCACATGAATAGCCTCATTTAGGCACTCAAGGTTTTCTGTAAGGGTTTCACAGTGGACAAGCAAAACCACTGTAATTAGTGAAATGGTAGTAAGATCCAACTGAGCATTCACCATTGCAGGCTAGCTTCTAGACTGGTACATCAGCTACTCTTGAAGATCTGATGCTTGACAGGAGACAGCTAGCTGTTCAAATTCTCGATGATCTTGTAGAGACGATGGTCCCTTTATTTTAATAACCTAAGGCTTCTTCAATTCCATGGCGATGCCACCATAACAATGTTTTTGTTTGTGGGCCGTAAGATTTATCAAAGAGAGATGAGAAGGGGATACTGCCAAGCCAAGCATCGTCCAAAAACACATGAAGTTGCTTAAAAGGTATATCTCCATATATGTATATATAGGCAATGTTGTAGTAGAAGTTCATCCTCATGCCAAATCTCTTCCTCGAGCAGTAAGTTGTGTTGATTTAAACTTTTCCATGATCTAGCTTCTTCGCCTTTCACTAGTTTCTAGCCTACATCCAGCACAGAAAGATTCAGACTAGCTAGCCTTTTAATACCCAATCCTCCTAGCTTTTCATACAGTCGGCTCTAGTTTACAGGACAACGAAAACCACTTGTTTTTTCTTTGCCTGCTTCTTTATAGAAAAGCCTCCGCTAAACTGGTCCATTCTAGGAGCTACCATCAAATACATAAGGTAACATGGAAGCATGGTTGAGACAGCATTAAACAGTGCGATTCTGCCTCCCATAGAAAGCAGCCTGCCTTTCCAAGAGACTAGCCTGATGATCACTGTTGACGTCATACCCAGCAGTATGGTTGTGATGATGGATAACTATTGATAAAACTCTTTTGTTTGCTGGGGCCTTTGTTTAGGATGGGCCATCAGTGGAATTATTTTCAGTTATTTTGCCCTGACCTTTGTGATCAAATCACACTCTAAAGTTGAATACAATTAATGACTCCAATATGTAAAAGATCCCTCAGAAATTCCTACTGTTTGAAGAGAAGCAGCATCTCTGTCTATTTCAAATCTGCAATGGCTTTTTCAGAGAATGGATATTATTAGTGTTGGGTCGATATCTGATCAGAACATCATCTTTCAAGATCTTTTCGATACTGCACGATGCAACAAAAAAATAAAAAATAATTAAAATACGTGGATCAGCCACAAAAAAGCTCGCCTCCACGAAGCATGCAAACTTCATTATAAAAAAAAAAATTTACAAAAAGAGATCTCATCCACAACCCTCGTACACCCAATTTTTCTCTCATAGAAAGTTTCCTTACAAAAACTCTCTCTTGAAAGATCCTCTGAACCCCTGAAGCGATCGCTGTCCGCTATCTAGGAGCCCTACTCCTTCTCTTTACAGTATATGGTAGCTCTTTCTCTTTTTCGGATTGGTTTCCGCATGACCACAGACCTCACAGACTTTTGTGAGAAAAAAAATAAGCCGCCATGGGTGAACAGGTCTCTGATTACGAACAAAAAGTCACACATTGATTTTCTGTTGAGCATCATGCCTTTAGAGGCCTTAAAACCCTCTTAGAAAGTGATTAGGACTCTTAATCAAGGTAAAAAATCATTTCGGACCGTTAGATCAAGACTGAGATCAACCCACGCCATTGGATCACACTCCGACCCATGGAATAGTACCGTGAATCGTGCAAAACACGTGAGAAACACCCACGCGGTCTACGTGATCCGTCATGAACTGTCCGATCCATCATGGACCAGGGTATAGGGCCACATCGTGGCGCCTGGGCCTGAGCCGGCCCGCACGCGGGGCCTGGGCCGCGCCTGCGCCAAGCGTCTGAGCTTGGGCCATGCCCCGCGTGCATGCTTGTGCCTAGGCCGCGCGCCCACATCTGTGCCTAGGCCGCGCACCCTGCATCGAGCTCGCACGCTACCGCGCACTGGACGGCATCCCGCCTCCTGTGACCGTGCCACCGCCCCTCCGCTGGCCCACCAGCGGTCCTCCGCTGCTTCGGATTGCATGCCGACTTCAAAAGCACGTATCTTCTCCGTCCGAGCTTTGTTTGAGGTGTTTTTGGTCTCGTTAGACTCTATTTTTCACCACGAATCTCGTTGTGGGCTCAATATGGATCGAATCTCGAAGTGTTAAATCTTAATAGTTAGCTGTTATTGTTTACTAATAAAATGCTTAAGATTGGTAGCATAATATTGTATATTTCAGTAGGAATGCACGTAAACCGGACTTCATGTGATAAGCGAGCATACAAAAAATTCGACAAAAGATCAGGCTTTGTGTGGCTTAAAGTTTGTACTTGCAGGCTGGTCCATTTAAATCTCCACTCCCAAGTCATAGATGGAGAGAATTCTCACCATAACGCAATCATCCGACCTGCACCATCTCAGCCACCAAAGCAGTCAACGTGGAGTGAGTGCAGCACTTGAATGGAGTTTCTCGCAGGTGCATGCACTGCACCACTCTCCCTCAGTGACAGCAATAAATTCAAATCCCTCCTTTGTCTCAGCACATTTATATCATCATATCCATCGCCGGGCTGCTCACGGCATTGCTGACGTGTCACAATAAAAATAACCTTTGAGCATCACCATCTGGATGGTGAACGCCTGACCGCTTCGCTGTTAACCTTTAGTCTCTTGGATTTAGCATAGAATTTAGTCTGCGGATATGTTTTAAAACAATAAGGTGAATTCTTACCAAAAAAAAAAACAATAAGGTGACTGTGATTGCCTGATTGGACCTATATGACCATAATGTAGAGGTTGGGAATAATTACTTGGTAGGTGGAACTACCGGAACATTCACGTAATCAGATGCAGTGCTGGCATGCGGGTACCAGAGATGCAGAACATGGCGTGCCTTCCACAATCAAGACCAGAGCTCCAGTGAGCCATGTTTGTCTCAATTCGCATGCATGCATACATAAATCACGAGGCAGGGACATGATTCATGGAAGGGGCCGTTGGATCCGATTCACAGTTTTGATTGTGGGAATTAAGCTATGATGCTTGGCAATTCGCAACAACTAGCAAGCTAATCCAATAAAACGTGGACATGTTTTAGTTTGCAGATTCTTATACTTCATAAGATATCACATGATGCATGCCCCATGAAACAATGAAAAGGTCCACAAGAATTTTGTGGCATGATTGTTGGTTGCTAAATAGCTCACAAGATTGAGATTAATGGAGGTCTCTTTATAATGGTGCAAAGGACATAATGGAGGTCCTGCAGCCATTTCTTCAGAACAGAATGTGGTCCCATCAGGATAGTTGAACCTTGGCTGGTTGAAAGGCCAAATGAATTTTTGTTATGCTGCTATCATCCCCTATAGATTGTTTATAGCCATTGGCATGGATAAGAAAATTCCCTCGCGTACTACATTGCATGCCTTGGAGGAAACTCTACAGGATCCATTTAACGCCATCATGGAGATCCATACGAAACTCTACAGGATCCATTTGACACCATCATGGAGACCCATCCAATGTGGAAGAAAGCTTCGTTAAGCACGGTGTCATGGATCGTGATAGAAGCACAACGAATTTGCCGGAGCCATCAATTCCTCCATCATAGTAATTAATGTCACCAACTCTCTTACGGCAGTGGTCACCCAGTCCTTCCCGGTCCATATCAAGTGATTAAAATGTCTCTTCAATTAAATGCTTTGGTTTAATTTCTGATAGGAAGAGTGATTTCTAGGCAAAAAATTTGACTATTAATCTATCAACCAATGTGATGCAACTATAGACGTATACGTTGCAAAAAATTATTGTGTGCACTGCACATCTGGCAATACTGAAACACACCATCAACCATCAAAATGCATTAATGTGAGTCTTATTCATCTTGCACTCATCTTAATGAATGATCTATGCCAATGCACTTCGATCACTGGTGGCGTACACCAATATGAATATGATCCGGAGCACACAAGGCACGTTATAATTTTTCATCTTTATGTAATATTTTTTACAATACCAATCTTAATTTTTTAATTTTTAAATAGACAAATTATGTATCGAACATTCAACTAATATTATGGTTATAAAAAAATTTATTTATAAAATAATATAAAAAAAATATTTAGAAAGAGATTAGGTTGCCTCTATCATTTTTATTTCAGTCAAGTCTCCTTTATCTTCTTCACGTGTGTATTATTACTTGTCCTCTGATTTTTTTGTACAAAAATTCAATACACGAAACCCATTTATCTCTAATCAACCAATCAAAGAGATAGTGCATACAATTGCATACGAGTGCATATGTGATCGTATGCATCATCCATCATATAATGGACGGTATATATCATGCATCGTATTTATGATGTATTATAGAAGATTTATATATAAAAAAATTTAAAAATAAGATAAAAATATTTGTCTGTTGGCATGGAATATGACGTAAGTTTTTTTGTATTAATCAACTGTCAAGACATTTAAAGATTTTAAACTAATCTAAATTAGGTTCGAAGAAAATATTAATATTTTATATTTTTTTTCACAATCACAAATCATGAGGTGCCCATATAAATAATAATTTGATGCTTAAAGAAGGACGTTAAAAAAAAAAAAAAAAAAAAAAAAAAAAAAAAAAAAAAGGAAGAAAACTACTGATCAATACCTGGGGAGGAACGCATTATTGGTGTGGTACTTGGAGGATTTTAAGGGCGGTACCATTCCGATATATTCGTACCAACTGGGGCAACATGTGCACCAATAGCCGTAGAAAGGGTAAGTTGGGCTAGAAATTGGTTAAAGAAGTCAGAAAAGGCTGCATGTTGTTGTAAACCAACAGAGAAGGAATCATATGCATTTCAAGCCCAGAGACGCTTCTCTCTCCACTAGAGGCATTATGCCGATCCCGCATAACTATCATTCATCATCTCCGTTAGACGTGAATATTATTTGTTAAATAGACTTCAGATTTCTACCCAAAAAAAAAAGACTTCAGATGGCAAGGTTTTATCTAGAAGCGCACGCGCATATATATATATATATATATATACACACACACACACGCACGCGTGCGTATGCATACGTGCATACGTGTATATGCATATGCATATGAATATATGTACAAACAAATTAGATATTTGGAATGATGCGTTCAACTTGCTCAATTCATTAATTTAAACTTTTAAATTAACTAAGCAAAATCTCATTTTTGTATTTTCAATCATATCCTAGGTAAATTTTCATACTTTTTTAAAGAAGATATTCTTTGCAAAATTACTTGACTCATTTGAATTACTTAGTTGTATTTGATCATACCTTTGTCTATAAATCTCCATGCATACTTTTTTGAATGAAACTCATTTATATTACTCTAAGACTGAAGTATTATAAAGAGGACCATGAGGAAGATCCTAATGTGAAGCAATAGTAACCATATATCCAGAGTAAAAAATAATTTTAAAGTATGATCTTCTTTTTCAGAATCATGATGGCCAATCGGTTCTAAGTAATGATGCAAGAATTACCTATATTAGATACTTGGAGATACACCTTTCGCAAAGCAAGCACAGAAGAGAGATTCGCCAATCTCAAACGGCATTACGTACTACCAAACATTAATTTCTGTAATAATAACCATCATAAGAGTCCAATATAAATGTGTCGGTATAATATGCCAGTATCCATAGAATAAGTGGAAGTGGAAACATGACTATTTATGCCCATCTGTCGTTTTGTCTCGATCAGTGGAGCATGTTTGTGAATATCATATCTGAGTTTGGTGGATGCTAAATATATCATTAATTTATGGGCATTTGGTGAATGCTAATTAAACCTTTATGGGCTGTAGGCATTTGTAACTAATAATGACTTTGGTGGCTAAATTCATCTTTCAAAGCTGGTCATCTCCATCGTTCATTGCATGCTGATTCAAACCTCATTATTTAGTGAGCAAAATGCTTAATTAATATACAATGTATGACCATTGACATGAGCCTATCTTAATCTCCGCACAAGATATTGACAACAAAGGCTAACATATGTATATAATTCATGATCTTAAAGTTTTTTATTTAACACACTTGGGATGTGCATGCAGTCTACTATACTTCGCATTAGGCAGAATACAGAAACTGACTCATGCCAACGTTATATAAAAGTTCATCACGCCTTACAAAGTGCTGCACTAGTTACACGGTACATTCGTATTCAGTCCATCCATATCCCCATCAAGAGACTACCACCATGGATAACATCTTAAATCTCTACCTATCAGACCTCCAGCCATTGGTACTCTCCCTATAATGTCCACTTCTATATCAGGTATCAGTGGGAAGACCAGAGGAAAGCACCCATGGCAAACTTCCTCTTATAGTCGAGGTCGCCGGCCACGGGGAGGCCGTACTCCCTAAGGAGGCAGTTTAGCTTCCACTCGGGCATCGTCTCGTAGTCGGCCTTGGTGTACCTCGGGTAGTGGAGAGGCATCTGGAAGTAGCTTGCCCTCTCGTTCGCGTGCTGCTTGCCTCTCTGCCCACTGGCCATGGGGCTCACCTTGGCTACACCGCGGGCGGCCGAGCTCATGGCTGCCGGCACTCTACTATATCCTCTGCCTCGAGTTTTTTTGGGAGAGAGTAGTCTCCACAAGGGGTGGGCTTTTATAGAGGTGGCGAAGGGGTTAAGAGAATATTATTTAAAAAGTATGTTGATTGCAATACGCGTAGCCAACCCGCATCCCATGGCCGTGGATGAGGCTGGAATTAATGGCTGAGAAAAGGAAAGGTTCCGAACTGACTTGTAGGTTTTGGATTCCAGCACTCAATTAGCGGCTCAAGTTTTCCAGCTATAGATGAATACAAATATGTTTTTAATACCATCTGGGTTACGACCTTTTTTTTTTTTTTTTGGATAACATAGAGGAAAAAAAATAAATACAATAAAATAAAAATAAAATAAAATAAAGATATCAAGATGGTCCAACGTAAAGAGTCTCTCTGGCATCAGCTTCCAATAAAAAGATAAATCAGCTTTCACGTGATATTTAAAAGATTTTTTGGACTCTTGACGATGTAGAAGAGTCAATAGCAACAGCATCCAAGCCAACCGCTCCACCTCACTCGCCCACTTTATGGCGAGCGCTCTATATATACCTCCTCTCTCTCCCATTTGCCGATCACTTCGCCCCCTCTCGCATCCTGATCCCAAAGATAGGAGCTCGACCAAGCATTCTCTTCCATCGACTCCCATAACCGCATCCTAATCTCGAAGAGAGGAAGTGGTTGTGGCTGCGACAACAACCGTAGATGCATGGTGGGGTAATCATGGCATGCGAAGTTGGCAAGATTGCAGCTATGGAGGGTGTTGGAGTTGAAGAGGGGCTCATAATAGAGGAAGGGGAGGGCGTCAACGACAGCAAAGTAGGGAAGAAAGATGGCATTGGCGAGGGCCAGGTTGGGTGTACGGTAGGGGTATATGAGGAGGTGGTGGTGGAAGAGGGGCTCTAGCATATGGGAGTAGGTGCAACGCCAGCTCTGAGAGAAATTATGGAAAGAATCCCTTACCAGAGAGCTCAGCGGAGCTCATCCTCTCAAGATCAGGATGTGGGCAGCGATACAGGATGCTACCGGAGCCTTGGTAGATAGGAGAGATGGGTGCAGTGCTCGGTGGTAGGCGGAGAGGGAAGCACTCAGTCAAAAGCTCTTTTCTATTTTTTCTCCTTATGCTGAGGTGGTAAGCTGGTACATTGGCAAAAAAATAATTGATCTGATATATCATTGAGCTAGTACACCGGATATAAGATATAATTTCTTTAGATACGGTCATGCCTGCCAATTTCCTTTTGGACCCTGTTCCAAACTTGAGCTTCTTTATTTCCTTTTAGACCCTGTTCCAAACACAGAGCCGCCCCTTTCTCTTTTTTTTTTTTTTTTTTGGTACAATTGCAGACGCAGGACTCGGGTCCTCTAAATGAATTCGAAGCTTTTTATTGTCAAGTACGATACCTAAATGGACTCGTGGCTTTTACAAAATGAACAAGCAATCTCTTTCGATTTAATTAGTAACATGACTAAAAAATTGCAAGCAACTTGGCCCCTTCTGTTCTTTACCAAAAGAAAGAAAACTTGACTCTTTTGTTGACTATTATTCCCATTGTTTGATTTGCAAAGCAAATTAAAAATATATGTAAAAAATAAAAAAAAAAAAAAAAAAAAAAAAATGATTTAGAATATGACATAACATAACCCATAATGAATTTGGCTATTTTGCCAACAAGTCTGATACTAAATGCTAACAAGATCTCACCCGCCACAGCTGCACCTACCGACTTGATCGCCGTACAGCGAGCTTGTCATCTGAAGCACATGCGAACTGCACTAGGCATTATCCGCTAGGCATTGTCAATCCTAGTGATTGACAGCCCACGGCGATGAACTTTTACGGCGACTCTGACAGTCTACAGTTGACAATTCCTCAATTATTCGCCATTATGGCGCCATACCATCTCCCTATATAATCGGGAAGCACAGTGCAGGGACCTCCATTTCGACTTCGAACTACAGCTTGCTCCCTCCTCTCTCTCTCTCGATTGAGCTCTCTGTCTTCATTTCACTGTTGCCAGTCACTCTCTGACTTGACCGTCGGGGTCCCGCCGAGCCCTCCGTCAGTGTGACTTCCCTTTTGCAGGCGCTCGTTCCCCGACAATCAGACGACGAGCGATTGCCGCAACACAACTCAAAGATTTGCTGATATTACGCCTAACTTAGTGCCTCGGATTCGCCTAAGAGGTGGCATTGGACCACCAAATCCCGTTTTAGAGGTCGACATAGTTTGGAGCATGTGCGTGTCGCCTCGTTAAGCTTGGTTTCTTTTCCATTCTCAACAGTAGCTCAACCCGTGGCCATGAAGACAAGAAGATTATGAATCAAATATATTGTTTGCAAGTTGCATTCACTACCCAAAAAGATCCAATAATAGAAAAATAAATACAAAGTACTACGTGCCATGGATTATGAGATAAACGTTTTTTTGTTTCGGAAGAGGGTGGCGTCGGGTAATGCTGTGGGACCGTATGATAGGTTGTTTTTTTGACCAAACCAAATGATATTCTTGTTGGATTAAGATTAAGAGTGGAATCCTAGAATTATTAGGCATCTAAAGTTACATCGATGAGCGGCAGCATGCTTTATTTTGGAAATTATATAATGATATTACCAGATATTTTCATCGTTTATGAAATAAACTTTTTTTTTTTTTTCTTGAATCAAGTATCTTGAAATATGCTATCTTGAAATGAAAAAGAAACTTAATTCGTCTTGCAAACTGTGACATAATTAATCAAACAAATGAATAATGTCATTTTTTTATTATCATCGATTGAATAGCCATTTGTTTTTTTCTCCTACAAAATCTAGTCGAATGCTTGCTTAGCAAAATAATGACCTTAATATCCATTGCAGTGGTTAGCTGGTGAATGGCGGCTTTTATCTTTTTTCCTATCTTATTGAACGCGTTATTGAAACATTGTTCTGAAGCATCAACTCATCGCTGAAACCAGGTCTACAGAGAACATGAAGCCACAAGAATTATAGTCCATGTTTCCAAAAAATTAAAAAAAAAAAATCGTATATTGTTCATGGGCCGTGAATAACTTCAAAGTATCCAACTATGAAATAAAAAAGGAGGAGAAATCCATAGCTTAGCTCATCAAATAAATACTCCAAAACCAGATCGAGCAACAATATTAAGGCACCCCCATACGCATGAAACAAGAAGCCCCGCAAACCCAATAACAGTAGTATAACAACAATATCTCCATCAACCTCTTTTTCTGCTACTCTGTACTCTCTCTCTTTCCCTCTCCCTCCTCTCTATATAGATATATAGATAGATAGATAATATCTAGATGCATGAAGCTGGATCAACCTAGTGAGTTTGAAAAGGCCATATGAAGGCGCCCATGGCGAAGCTCCTCTTGCGGGCAAGGTCACCGGTCACGGGCAGCCCGTACTCCCTAAGCAGGCAATCCAGCTTCCACTCCGGCATCGTCTCGTACTCGGCCTTGGTGTGTCTCGGGTAGTGCAGGGGCATCTCGAAATACCCACAACGCCCCTTCCCCTCCGCCTCCTCCTCCCTCCTCGCCTCGGGTACTCCCTGCTGCCTCCTGTCATCTCTCTCTCTCTTTTGATAACTCTTAAAGCTTTAACTCTCTTTTCTCTCCAAGACTCCAAGTAACAAAGGTGTTTTTTTTTTTTTTTTTTAATGGACAGAGAGAGATGGAGAGGAAACCGGAATTTGGGAAGGCACTGGAAAGAAAGGAAGCCAAGAGACCACAATATAGATACTACTGCGCGTGGGGGAAACGACAGGCATGCTCAAGAATTCCTCGCGTGTGGGTCGCACTGGATCGTCCGATATACGTTTCACTTGGTCCTAGAAGTTAATGGGCGGGCTGACATAGAAACGGATTTTGATGGGACATTGCACACCAATGATCGGTGAGGGGAGGTGGGATCTTATTAGTTGTGGGAATAACTGATGACGTTATGTTCTGATCATATCAATCACCAAAACTGTAGCTTGTGGTCCTAGCTCCCAACCTCCTAAATTATAAGAGGTTCGGCTAATTTGTGGTTGCCACAAATTTCATGCTGGTCATTGGTAATTACTTGCATCAATCATGCATATATGATTTTCTTTTTATAACAATCATATTCATATGTATATATAATTTGTTATCATCACTCAATGATTGTACAGTTGTACTAACCCGTTCTTTTTTTTTTTTTTTGGTGGGGGGGGTGGTAAGATTCACTCACAATGAGCAATGCTATTTACTTGTGCCAGTAAATATTGTGGCCTTCAGATAAATAAGTAATTTGTCGGCCATTGCCGAGCAAGAGCAATGTGTGAGCATATGAAATTGACAATTTATTCATAGTACATTGGTCATGTCTAGATATAATACTTGTAACTTTGCAACAATGCACTCAGGTATGGCATTTGGACGTGCCATGAACCAAAATAGAACTTTTGGGGCTTGTCCAAGTAGATGCCATTGGTTGTTCTTATGATCATCGATCTTATGGCCTAGTCTTTTTTTTGTAATTTCAAAAAAAAAAAAAAAAAAAAATCTTTTGTTGCAAGCATACCTAACTTTCCTTGTTGGTGCTCCAAAGAATAAATGATGATGACCTTTTGCTACCACTGTGATAGATTTAACACTCTACATAAATCTTATATAGGCATGCATCATGACCATGATGATTTTTCAAGCACGATATAGTGATAGAACATCATTTACTATCTAATTAAGAGATCCACATTTGGAAGGCCAGGACAGGTGCGTGGGTTGCAGGCCCTGGCATGGGAAAAGTTTTGATTTTTTATGAGAGGTCATGCATTAAAGTTTTTAAATTTGCGCACATTTAATTCGTAGCTTCATTCTAATCAACTTTTTATTTTTTTTCATTTAATAGCACTATCAAAGATCATTGTATAAATATTTATTTGCCAAAAAAAATCTCATGATTTTAGGGAGTCGATAGTTATCAAACTTTGGCATCCAATGCGATATAAAGAGGTACACTAGAACAAGTATCATGTACAACAGGACAAAGGCCGAGTCCAATGATACCTTTAAACTGGTAACTCTGTGGGACCATGTATTGGTAGTCTACGGAGGAAGGTTATTGTTTTAACTTGTCTGTATATTCAAAATTGCCGACATAAAAAACATAAAAGATTGCTTCAAAATCAAAATCGGCAACTTTCTCATGCATAATTTATTAGAAATTTCCACTCGTCATTGGACGATCATTCTATAAGTCCCATAGCAACCAAGCAGCTTCTAAGATTTTTATTGTTCAAAATTTCAAAACATAAAAATTAAATGAAGGAAGTACAATTTTATGCTTTATAATTCAAAATCTCAGCTTCTCAGCTTTATACTCTAAGATCATGTTTAAATTCTTATTTAGTAACAACTGGTTAAACAGAGGGCTAAAAACTACAACCTCAGTGAGCTTAATACCAAAAACGAGAAGTGGAGCAGTGCATCTCCCTCATGAAGTTTTTTTTCTTTTTTTTTTTTCCTTCTTTTTTTTTTTTTTTTCGAAGGAACTTTGGATTGGAAGATGAGGAAGAAGCTGCTGTTGTGGGTTAGATGATGTTTGTAATTAAGCACGCAAAAACCACATGTAACATGGGATTAATGGTGTATGGTGAAGAAATAGCTGTAGGGTATTAAAACATGGGATTTGTTGAAAGATTGTAAAAAACGAGAAATGAATGGAAGTGGTCCTTATAGTTTAGTTTGTTATACGAGCTTAGCAGGATTAATGATTCGGTAAACAAGCAAACCAATCACCAAATATCATTTACTACCTTGCTTTTCGGGGCGGGGGGAGATTATGGAAAGCCCCTTAAACTTTATTAAAATAATGAAAAAGGAAAACAAAAAAAACAAAAGGGGAACTTCCTGAGTAGGAAAACAATTAAAAACAAACAATAAACGAGATCGAGGCAAGCAAAACGTCAGCTTTACTTTCCGCTCAGTGAAGCAACTTCCAACTTGATATCAAAAGCCTTAAAAGGAGCAATTTTTCTACTTTTCCTTTTCAAAAGCTGCTTCCAACCAGCTTTCAGAATTTGAATTACCCCAATCAGTCGCAAATCCAGCGTTCGAGAAAATCCTATAGACTCCCTCTGCAATCACATCCATTTGCATAATTTTCAACACTTCACAGGCATAGACTATGGTTGCATCTTTTTACATATAACTTACAGTAAAAAACAAATTAATGGATACAAATAACCCGATCTGACGAAGTAGTGCAACAAGTGAGGACCTCTTACATTAAAAACACACACCAAAGACAAATCAAATCACCCTCATTCTTAATGGCTTTTGGTGAACGCAAAAGATTGAAGGACCACAGAGGCCTACGTCAGCCAAGAGGTCTAGATGCTCGATCACATTGACGACAAGGGGACAATGTATACATGTTCTAGAGCCGGAGAGAGAAGGAGCCATCTTAGTCAGGAGAAGCAATTTAATGTCCCCAACTGAGCTAGTGGCCATTAGGTCCAATTTATTAGCCTTCATAAAGGCATGTCCCTCTCTGACGGGTAATGGGCCACTTGCCCCACTGGCTCATGCTCCTATGCCTCTCTCATTGGAGAACTACGCGTGTCAGCCGTCCATTTGATGTTCGAATCTGTGTTGACGGTCCTTCTCATTAAATGCAGAACAAGGCGTTAGCGGAGGTAGAATGGCCACAGATGGTGGCATCCCATTCACTTCATAATATGGGTGGCAGAGGCAGAGAGAGAGAGAGAGAGAGAGAGAGCGAGGAGGGGCGTGGGTGGCACGCGAAGGACACGCTCCTTGCTCCAGATTCGGATCTTGGAAAGGGGTTGGTAAAGCCATAAAGGCGCAGCCTTCTGCTGTGGCTGTAGGTTCGCCACATATTGACGTCCTTCCACTGCCCACTTATAGTGTACTCCACGTCTGACCTACGTTGTCTCGCCATCTGCTCCCACTCTCTCTCTCTCTCTCTCTCTCTCTCTCTCTCTGGGGGAGAGACGCTAGTGTATACATGTATTAGATAGAATTATCGGATTCCATCGAACCACATTTTGCTTGCATGCAAAACTGGATAGCTGGTGAATACATGGAGAAAGTTTTTGACGATTAGTAGTTTACTCAACGTGTAGGATCAGCTAGTAATAACGGTAGAAGAAGTGGCAGGTTTCGTTGTGATGAGGGTGCCACGAAACGTTGAAAAGTGTCTAGCTTCCATGTCGCATCTCGTATAGAACTTCTCTTTCGGAGATCTTGGTTCGTAGGTTCGTCGTCTGCTTTCTTGTTGTGGAACTATGAGTTATAATCTCGTTGGGCCAAGCAACGGTCAGTGGTCACAAGCCAGTACAGGGGATTCTATGTACGAGAACCTACGTGCCGCAGTATTATGCCTAACCCTTATGAGCTTAAGCTTAATTAGCATCTCCTTTCATCTCTCCCTCCCTCTCTCTCTCTCTCTCTCTCTCTCTCTCAGCCCCTTCATTTTTCCAAATATCTCTTGAAGAACTGCACTAGGTACGTCTCATGTCATGAATGGCCTCACTGAATGACATGCTTCACATCAAACCATCGTTCCAAACGGGCCTACGTTAGGAACATCAAAATTCTACTATCTTATGGGATATAAAGTAGACTAGTGGGTTTCAGTTATATATCCCATGCTGAAAGAACTATCCATATTGTTAGAAACTCACGATAGATTTTGACATTTCGAATTCGATCCACAATAGCAAAATTTACTATAATATAGTCTAAACGGAAAAGCCCATATAGACCAAACAGGTGTGCAAGACCGGCAGATATGACCCACAGATGCGTAAGGCCAACAGTGCATGGCCCAAGGGGTCTGCAGCGCGCGGTCTGGGGTTCTACAAGTAGAAGTGATCGTGAGTGTAGAGACAAAAGCTGAGACATGATGTAGCACTGAGAGCATCACAGAAAGCATTCAAGAAGATCTCTTTGGGAGATTTTGTGAGAGTTTTTATGAGGATTGTACCTCTTGTTGAGAGAGAGATTCGTGTATGAGAGTTGCAAGTGTGTGATTTTATCTTATACTTGTTATTTGATTTCATAGTTGTTGGGTATAAAATACCCCCCGGCTGAAGTTTATAAAAGACCGACCCTTTCAGGGCTTTTTTGACTTCCGACTTTGTGTGGCGTCTTTCTGAACCCCCTTGACCATCCGAGCTTCCGGACTTCTCCGACAATAAGCTTCTCCATCTATCTACTGGGCCGCCCCACAGGCTCTCTAGGCCTCACTATCAGCCGACATTCTACAGTGATCAACTATTCTCCGAACTTCTTCCGGACTTCGTCAATATCCGAGCTTCTTCGACAACGAGATTTCTACAGTAATCAGACTCCATCCAAGTTTTTACGACGGTCGACCGCCTTCAGGATTCCAATCGAGCTCCTGCGAGAGCCGAACTCCTACTACGAGCGGTCTACTCCGAACTCCTACTACGAGCGGTCTACTCCGAACTTCTACTACAAGCGGTCTACTTTGAACTCTTACAGGAACGATCTACCCCGGATCTCTACTGTAAGCAAATTTCATTCGAGCCTCTACTGTAAATACATTTCTTCCGAACTTCTATTACAGGTAGACTTCAGCCGAGCTTCTTCGTAACTGGATCCCAGATGAGCTTTTACAATGGGACAGGATCCATCGACCAGGTCGCTACTCCGAGCTCCCATGACAACCGATCTTCGATCGAGCTTCTACAAAAAGCAGTTTTTCTTCAGCCTTCTACAAGAACCAGACTCCGTCCGAACTTCCATAGCGGATGGATATCGGACGAGCTCCTACGACGGATGGACTCCGACAGCTGGATTTTTACAACGATCGATCGCCTCCGATGTCTGCCGAACCTCCCCAACGCCATCCGAAGTCCACCGCCGGCCGACCTTCCGCCAGATTCTTCATGAAACCGACTTCTCCGACGGATAATCTTAGATGAGCTTCCACATCAGGCAAATCTCAGATGGACTTCTCTAGCAATCGGACTCTTATCGGACTTCACCAATGGAAAGTCTCCATCCGAGCTTCTACGGCAGATGACTCCCACCTGTAGTATCAGCGCCTAAGGTATCCGACAATAGTAGACTTGTCAGCAGCTTCGAAAATATCCGAGCTTCTCCTAGATCGATGGGATAGAGAGCCATTCGGCTCCATCAGATATCCCAATCGAGCTCCAGCCACAGATCCGAACTCTCTGACAAGTCACGACAATAGCCACTACCCTGCTCCACTCTCTGCAACAAATTTTGCGTGGCTCCACCACTCCCTGGCAAGTCACGACAATGGACACCACTCCACTCTCTGGGCTCTACCACTCTCTAGCAAGTCACGATAACGGACACCACTCCACTCTCCGTAACAAACTCCATGTGGCCTTGAACGACCCAGATGCCATACTCTCCGTAACAAACTCTGCGCGGCTCTGAACAGTCCACTACCAGGCGGTTATAGATATCGCTGTCAATCAGTTATGCTCTCCGTCTATAAAAAGGAGATACGCTCTCTCTATTATACTCTGCTAAAACTACTCCATTTCTGTTGAGGCAGAGTACTGACTTGAGCGTCGGAGGATCTTGCCAAAGCACCCCCAACTCCGGTTTAGACTTTCCTTGCAGATTTCGATGGCGACCGCGGTCATCTCAACTCCAGCAACTCCGCTTCGACGAAATTCTACACCAACATAATTGGTGCTAGAAGGAGGACAGGTATCTTTGTAGTACCCTTGTTCTTAAAGGAGTACTCAACGGGACTGTCTCCGATCATCTTCTCCGACGTCCTCTTCTTCTTCTCCTACTAGATCTCCACCTGATGCCTCCCCGAAAGGCATCCACCAGGCGATCCACGACCTCCACAGCCAGATCTCAGGCTTCGACCTCGCCTCCAGTTTTTCAGGCTCCTCCTCCTCCGCAACGGTGGTCGGTATGGAGTAGTTCGACCTACTGGTTCAGCAGATCAGAGGCCTCATCGAAGCAGTGCAGGCCATGCAGAGCAACAGCCGCAAGCGTCAGTGGATTGGAAAGAGCATCGCGGAGTTCCAAGATCCGGTAGTAGGGTGGGCCACTTGGGCCAGTCGTCCTGTCTTCCCTGGAAAGGAAAATTCGAGGGTGGAGAGCCCTCAGTCTGATCACGATTCTACTCTCGGAGGATCCCTACCTCCACTCTACCAGAAGACCCTCGAGACTCGCAGTCGAGAGGACCTCCTGGATCGAAGGCTCCAGGAGATGAACCGACGATCGAAGGCTCCGCCATGCTCACCTTGCTTATGGTGAGGACATCTGTACTGACCCACTTTCTCTCAAATGATCATGCAGGAACCGATCCCGTCAAACTTCAAGCTCCTCCAATTCGAAAGCTACGACGGGACCTCGGATCCAATTGACCACCTGAAGGCCTTTCGGACAATGATGTTGCTCCATGGCACACCAGACGTCATCTTGTACCGAGCTTTCTCATCTACCTTGAAGAGAGTGGCAAGGAACTGGTACTCGATGCTGAAGTCGGGTACTATCTCCTCCTTTGATCAGATGAGCCACTAGTTTGTGACTCATTTTTTAGCAGCCGACGTCTCCGGAGAAGATCGGAGTCCCTTATCAACATCAAGCAGAAGGAGGGAGAATCATCCGAGCCTACGTCAATCACTTTAATGTCGCGCACTGGAGGTCCGAAACTTGGACCAATCGGTCGCGATGGCCGTCCTGAAGGGCGGTCTTCAAAAGAACGATCTTCTATTTTTTCTGGAAAAGAAATATCCCAGGGATTTTGCTGATTTGCTGGCTCAAGCCGAAGGATATGCCCGAGCAGAAGAAGCCTTTAAGATGAAGGACGAGGAGGCTGCGAAGCAGCAGCAAATGGGGGACTCCAGCAAGCCCGAGTGAAGCTCGGCCGCATTCTCGAACTCCCTCCAGACACAAGCATGTCCAGACTCCTCCCCGGGTCGTAGGCAGAGAAGCCCAGACCACAGAGTTCAGCGGAGCTCTCCCCCGGAAAGATTCTACAACTACGCCCCTCTCAACGCATCGAAAACTCAAATGCTGATGGAGGTCAGGAAGCAGCTGTCAAGGTCGGAAAGGATGCGCACACACCCGGGAAGCGCAATCCTAACAAGTTCTGCCTCTATCATCGTGACCATGGCCACGACACGGAGGAGTGTATCCAGCTTCGAGACGAGATCAAGGAACTCATCAGATGAGGTCGGCTCGACAGATTCATTCGACGCCGACCTAAAGGTAGGAAAGATCGGCCTAGGGCCCTGCCGCAGCCGGAGCCGCAAGGAGAGAAAAGCAGCCTGAGGATCGGCCTCCGATTGGGATTATCAACTCCATCTCAGGAGGATCCCGACGGAGAGCAGACCTTCCATGGCTATAGGATCCGAAAAATCTGTAGATGTATTACCAATAGCTTTGTCTTGAATAAAAATTTTATATTTGCATATCTATCCTTTTGGCATGAACTTATGACGACAGGAGGTAACTTCCTCATTCAATCGAAATTAAACGTATTAGGAATAGGAGAAAAACTCATCCTAACATGAACAAAGTCGAAGACCCGATTACTTAAAGACCGGATGGGGGAGAGGCCCGTGCAATGGTCCTTATGTGCCCCCACAGCCTTGTTAGGAACAGAAGGAGAACCTCGTCCTAACATGAGCAAAGTCGAAGGCCAGTTACTTAGAGACCGGATAGGGAGAGAGGCCCACGCAACGGTCCTTATGTGCCCCCACAGTCTTGTTAGGAACAGGAGGAGAACCTCGTCCTAACATGAGCAAAGTCGAAGGCCTGATTACTTAGAGATCAGATGGGGGGAGAGGCCCTCGCAACGGCCCTTATGTGCCCCCACAACTTTATTAGAAACAGAAGGAGAACCTCGTCTAACATGAGCAAAGTCGAAGGTCCGGTTACTTAGAGACCGGATGGGGGAGAGGCCCTTGCAATGGCCCTTATATGCCCCCACAGTCTTGTTAGGAACAGGAGGAGAATCTCATCCTAACATGAGCAAAGTCAAGACCCAGTTACTCAGAGACCGGATGGAGGGAGAGGCCCTCGCAACGGTCCTTACGTGCCCCACAGTCCTGTTAGAAACAGAAGGAGAATCTCATCCTAACATGAGCTGAAGTTGACTATCAAGAACAAGAGGAGAACCTCGTCCTGACGTGAACAAAGACCCAGTCGATCAAGACCGGATGAGGAGGAAGGCCTCCTCAACGCCCCTCTACGCCTCACGATCTCGTTAAGAGCAGAGAGAAAATCCTCACTCGAACACAAAAAAAAAAAGAGAGAGAGGGAAAAATGAAAAGAAAAAGCGACGAACAACACCAGCGACAAGTGAAAAATAAAATACATCAAAGACACAAGGGACCTCGTCTCAACAAGGGAGGATATTCCTATCAAAAAACCCTCAGTCACTAAAAGAAACTTGACACAGGCTGAGGAGAAATCGACTTTCTCAAAGTAACGAGAAGTTCGGATCCCCAAGCTCGAGCATCGGAAGGAAGCGTCAAACTCAAATGGCCTCGAAAAGACTTACGGTCATGAACCAAAAAGGCAAATCAACACGGCGGCGATCGAAAACTTTCAAACAACGACGGCATCGAACAAGACAAAAGATAAAAAGAGTTCGGTAAATGACAACTCATACCAAAATGGACAAGGTAATGAAAAATTTTCTGTTCATTTCATTAGTGAAGTATATATTACAAAGCCTTGAAGGCCAAAAAGAGAGACGACAAGAAAAGAAAGAATACATAAAGGATGAAAGGCAGCAAAAAAAAAAAAGAAAGAAAGGAGCTCTAAGGAAGCCAGCTTCTTCCGACTTCGAGCTCTGGTTTCGGTCTTGTTAGGGATTGCCTCAAGTTTTCAACTTCTTTTCTAGTTCCATCTTTCTCAGCAGCATATCCTGATACATTGATGGAACCGCGGCTCTCGCCCTCCGACTCTCGAACCTCTTCCTCAGGACCTCGAACTCCGCCTCGGCATCTTTGACCACCTGCTGCTCGTGGACCAGCTGAATCTTCAGCCACTGTAGTTGGCCTCCTCCCGCCCAAGGGCCACAGACAGTTCTGCCATGGTCTCTCTCAAGGAGCGGAGCTCGTCGGAGCCTTGTGCAGAGGCAAGCTGGACTCTCTCAGATAACTGCCTCCGAAAGCGGGCAACTTCGTCGGTCCCGTCTGGAGCTTCCTTCGATAGTCCTCTATTTGTCTGCTCCAACCGACTCGGTAGGCATT
>NC_025999.2:96981766-97044277 GCF_000442705.2 Elaeis guineensis | reverse complement strand
AAAAACAACAATGCGAGGAGATCATGTGCAAATATGATTAACAAAATGAGCAACAATTAAGATGACAAATAGTTGATGGCCATATCATGTGATGACATAGTAGCATGTCAAACATCAAAAATCAACATGAAAATTTGAAGGTAAAAGTAGGATAAAGAAAGCTAGCGACTGTGCAATCTCCACCATCATTATCAAAGGTTATATCATTTTAGAATTTTTATACACCGACAAGCCATCTCCTTCCATCAAAGAGTATATGGACATCCTACTTTGGCTATATGGCAAAATTTGATTGGTAAAAAAAAAAAAAAAATCTAGAAATTTATTATAGATTTTTTAAAAACATTTTCTGGTCTCTCGACGAATGGATGAGGGCTGGATTTTCATTTCATGATAATTGGTTATAATTTCCCCTTAGCAAATCAATGCATTATATAAAATTTTAATGGCAAAAGCATTCGGACACACCACTTTATGTGGAAGGAAATGCATTGCAAGCTGTGACCAGGCAAGAAAATTTTAACTTTCCAGCTAGTACACAACTGTTTTTTTTTTTTTTTCTCCTTTTTGGTAAGAAAGATACTAGTGGTATTTAATTGGGTATATGTTGAACACCACCAGACCGGGTCGGGCCTAGGTTAGGTTGGACGGTATCTTTTGGTGCTCCGATGTTGCCGCACAATATTTGCTTTACCCTGCCCCAGGATCCACCAGATGGACGGCAGATATCGATCCATCAAAGTCCGAGTCCCTCGCGGCCAGGACAGGGACGCCACGTGGGATGACGTGGCCCCAGGAGCGGGAGGAGAGATGCCAGGTAGCCAGGCTGGCGGAGGGGCGAGCTGTAACCGGAGCTTCACGGGTGGACCCCCCTGGGGAGCGCACAGCGATGCTCAGCGGATTTGCCGCTTCGCCCCTCGGCCTCTTCTATAAAAAACGGCACGGGGGGAAAAAGGTCACTAAAAAGAAAGAGAAGGGCGGAGCGAAAAAAAAAAAAAAGGGGAAGCAAGCTCGGTGCTTCAATCCCTGGTTTCGTATCCTCTTTCCTCCTCTCTTTCTGGTGTTATAGAGAGGGAGGGAGATCGAGGGTTTCCAGGGTTTGATCTTTGATTTCTTTCTTGATCCGAAGGCGACGTCGGTCTCGGAGATGGCAGCGATCCCTAGAGTTCCTTTTTGGTTTGATGGCCCGTCGCGGCTCTCATCTTCCGGCATGTCTTGCCGGCCGTCCAGGCCCAGGCTCCGGCCCCGGCGCCGACCAGCGATGGTGAGCCACATTTCCCCAAATCTTCGTTCTTTTCCCGTTTTCTTTCTTTTGAATTTTTTTTTTCCTTGCATTCTTCTTAATAGTCTGGATTTTTCCTGTTTCTTAGGCTTCATTTGGCGTGCTTTTAATATCTAAGTCGTTTTGATAGATGCTTGTGGTTGATTCGTCAACTCCAGTATCGGTTTTCTCAAAATCACTGGGTAGCTGTGATATTATAACTGTTATTATTAGTTAATATTAAAGCTGGATTAGCAATTTTAACTCTTGATATGATTTGTAGACCACTCTGACGCTGATTCTTTCTCTAGAATTACATTTCCTTGGCGACCAAATATTACCTTCAAACAATCTATATGGAAATCAACGCAATGTTACCAGAACGTACATAAGAATTCATCGTTTTAGAACATTCTAGTGTATGAGATCGTTCGGTGTTTTCAATTAATCGGTCATCTTTGCCTGTTCTTGGTGTAGATGGGAGCCCAGAGCCAACCCAATGGTCGGAGGCTCGGGTCGTAATCAAACAATCTATGTCCCATCTTCGAACTCGGCTATGAAGTAGTCCGGCCAAAATATTTTTGATAGATCTTGTTTTACTTTGCTTTGACTCTCATTCTCCACCTCTCTAAGGAATCTATTGCTTTCAAAGAAAGCGGGCAAAAAATAAGGGGAAATTTTTTTTAAAAAAAATCTTTTTTTTTTTTTTTTTTAAATTTGATGAAAGAGAAGGTTCGCCCACCCAAAATTATGTTTGATGACCTCAAAATTCAGTGAATCAGGAAAAAAAAACTATGCGCTCTGAGCCCAACTCAAATCAACTGTCTCCTGGTGTCCTTGGACCGAAAAGGTGGAACATTGATTGCTTGCCTTCAGCATTTACGGGAATCCCTTTATCATATATATATATATATATATATATATATATATTATTATATATATATATATTCATGTTATTATCTGAGCTAGCAACCGGAGAAACTGGTTTTTCTTGTCCCGTTCGAGGATAAGTTTGCCTCAACATCAATTTATGCTTCAAATCCTACATTTATAGAAGATGTAGTGCTTTGCTGATAAACCCATCCAAACTAATGTCTCAAGATATTACCTGCTCAACTGCCCTTCAGCTTTTAGGATTTGGACTATCCACCTTTTTGTCTTCAGCTGTTGTAAAGTCACCAATATCCATCTTGTTTAGTTTGAACTGATGATGTTGAATAATTTGTTTCTTTGCTGCTCTACAGGGACATCGATTGACCAAGGAATTGCCTACGTGCTGATGCTATTGGCCCTAGTTCTCACCTATCTCATCCACCCCTTGGATGCTTCACCCCCCTACAAGCTTTTCTGAGGTCACTCATGGACTGAATTGATGGTTTTATTAGGGAAGGGAGCGGGCATGGTTGAACTGGTTGTTCATTTTGTTTGAATCTGTTGTGGTTTGGGATTTGGACCTCTGGTTGTATTATTTTTACTATCCTTGGTTTTGATCGGATTCTTTTTTCTTGCATGTCTCCATCCAGATTCCTTCATTCTCCTCTATATCAACCAACAGCCCTGTAAATGCAACAGAAATCATGTGTGCTCGCATCTTTAATTGCTAATGTCTCATGGTTCGGTCGCTGCTTGTGGGTTGAAACATGTGCGCCAAATCTTTAATTGCTAGATGCCTCATGGTTTAGTATCATCCAGATACAATTATTGCTTACAGGCTGCTGCCTGTGTACGTATTGACATGGGGAAGACATGAAAACTGCTGTGTTTTGAACTGTGGAAGAGCTGTCATTCATTGCTTGTGTTTGATATTTGATCGTCTTGGAATCCAGTGATTTTTATTCATTCTGTCTGGTCTCCAGTGGTCCAGATTTGGCCGAACTTATGCTGGCAGCATTAATGGATGATATGACTATTTGATCAAGAAAGAATGCTGACATAACAATCTTGTTCTGAGAAATCTGGGTTAATGACTGAATTATTTGCCTTTAGGGTTGCAGGCCCTAGCACAAGCAGTCAATTGGATGTTCTAGCTTGATGTTTCTGCAATCCCCCGTCATTTTTGAAGGTCTGGGAATCAAGACTTAATTATCTTGATGCTCAGCAGTAATTTCCAAGTTATGCTGTACCTTCTGGAACCTCAACCCCTTGGCATGCATTATATTATTTCGAACGGATTCTAAACAGATGCTTTCGGACCCCAAGTTGATGAGGGATGCAGGTAACTTTTGTTATGATGGTAAAGAAGAATGCCAAATTACCATGTTTTTATTGACGCTGAAATTTAAAGTTCTGAGTATGAAGCCTGCCAAGAAAAAGGAATAAGAAATAATGGACAATCAAATAAACTTAGAAAAAGACTTGTTCCCATCACAATGCCACGATGTCATGCTAAAATTGAGGGAAAAAATGTCGATTCTATTTAAAATACAGTATTATGAACAAAAAGATGTTTTTATGCTTAAATGATTTAGTTTTTCTTTTATCACTTTTAAAAGCTTTTTCATTTTGTGAAGTCATGGAAAAATACTGGGAAACTTTCAACAAAACCTGTAGGATTGGAGTATTTGTTTAACCCTCTAGCTGTTCCTGTTATCCTCCTAACCTCCCAAGTGTCAGTGAACAGAAGAGTAAGTAAAGATGATTAAGATCTACCCTTAAGACTATGAATATTAAGCAAAAAAGGTAAAATGAAGAAACCGTCAAACCATATCAAACACTACTACAACTAATTACCTGGACATTCATTCACCGTTGATGTCTCAGGAGATTCAATCTTTGGAATCTATATTGGTCATCCAGTCCTGTAATATAATTCATGGACTCGCACCGCCAGTAGGAAAAACAAAAAAGTTTACCTACTTGAAACATCATTCCAAACAAGAATATGACGATCATCTATTCCTTAATAAGTTTTAGAATATATTAGAGCAAGCTAACAAGGTCTGCCGGTCGCCCGTTAAACAATTTGCTGTTGCCTCTTGCTGAAATTAAGAAGCAAAGTAATCAAACCTGCTAAACACCACAAACACTATTAACCTGCTCGGATGCTCCTTAGCATCCATGGAATAGCAGGGGTATCTCCAACACTCTAACCAATTTCACTGCTAGGATTAACCGTGCGTATAGTGCATTCCACAAATACCAGATATTTCCCAACAAGTATGTACAGATGAATGCCCATAGATGGATGGCAAAAGTTTTTTGGTTGAGGCCAGCTATGCATCCATACTGAGAAACAATACCCCTTTCGTTTAGGCGACTATATAGTTTAAAGAGAGATACTGCCAAAAAGGACCGGTGGATGAATACCCATAATATAGCAAAGCCGCGGCTAGCCATGCATCAGTAATGAGAAACAATACCCTACTCTCTTTCGGTGTAGAAATTTCTGGTCCAGTAATGGTTACGTTGGAGACTATACTTTTGAAAGCGTAGGACGAAAAGGCCTGAGAAATTGTAGCCACATAGACGCAAAAGTGACGCTTCAACTTTATTCCATTAGTTGCCTCTCAACGTCATATATAATGCGGTCGAAGAATATTTTAAAAAAATGGTCGCCGAATAACAGCATTACAGATAGAACGACTAATCCATAAAAACCACCTATAGAAATTTAAAAAATTATCACGCTTCAGAAAGGATCTGTTAAATTTGGCCCTGACAGCTTGATATGAGAAGTACTTTTCTTCTTTTTTCTTCTTTTTTTTCTTTTCTTTTCTTCTTCTTCATCTTCTTCCTCTTCCTCTTCTTTTCTTTTTTTACTTTTTTTTTGTGTGTGCGTGTGTGTGTGCGTGTGGTAACGGAAGTACTTATCCTTTTGACAAGATAGCTTGCAACATTATGCTAGGCAAATGGCATTAAACTAATATGGGTTAAGCTGCCTAAGGCTTCTCATACCTTCCAAGCTGTCAAGCCTTCAAAAGCTTTAGCGTGTGCATCTGGATCAAGGAACAATCCCTTTGACGGGCTGCTGGGTCAGGGAAGTTTGAATTTCCAAAGATAGCCAGAACATCGTCACATGAGTCTGCATGCCTTCTATGTACGACATACTTGACAAGCTCATAGAAACAAACAACAATTAAGGCCTGCATGTGGCCCTACATCTGAAGAAGTCCCTTCATGCCCTCCTGCATGCCATATTTAAAATATCATGTAGGTCTAAGACAAAAACTCTTATTTGTTTAAATCTCCAGAAATTTTCACTTTAAGCATTCTATAATATATTTGGAACCAAGATTGCATACCATCAACCCCATCTACAATTGCGAAATCCAGTTTGTCATTACTATTTAGTACTAACACATAGACAACTCAATTGCTGCATGAATAGCAATGCTATAATAGCAGTAGCAGAATCTTAAAAGACTCCATTGAACGTCCCTCACTCTTAATGAAATTTTTGCCCGTTGGGAGAACCTCAACCAGGACAAGAACATTCCCAATCTAGATTAACTAAGCTGCTAATAGGATTTTGCCTTGTGGTCATTTCAGCACCCTTGTTGGATACTTCAGCAACCAACATACTTAACTAACTAGATAGCTGTAAAAAGGGTCAAATGTGTCATGGCATTAAAGTATTTAGTTCCAGAAAAACTCCAAGAAGGCAATTGAGTCAACAAAACTTGGGATAATGCCAAACGCTAGAAGCAGAGATCAAATCTGATATATGAAGTTGCAAATTAATAACTTACTGTGTCAGTTTTATGAAAACCATAAACCCTAATGTAACACATGCTTCATGATGGAAGAATGATATAAAACCATGTCAGTATGTTCGAGGCAGGAATGAGCTTCTATCTGGCATAGTGTTTCTGCAACATCACCGGACATGCAGCTGCAGCAGCAAGAAGCAAGAAAGCCTGCCGAAAAGTTGGCCCCTAGAATAGTAGCTGCCTTCCCTTCCTGACCAACTTACCCAAGTTGCTTCTTATCTGCATAAAAATAATTCCAGAACATAAGCGCCTGAACACATCAACAAACCATAACACGCTGCTTTACAGATTTATAAATTCTATAAAGATAAATAAAGGTCGCACCAAAATAATGCATACGAAAGTGAAAGATGATAAATCACTGGGGCCCTCTTTGTTATTGTGCTCCCACACCTGTCCATAGTGCATGATACCCTTGCACTATTTATATTATTTGGTTAGTTTGGTGACAACATAGTTTTATGATGACGGGTTTCACATGAACAAAAGACGAAGACAATATCATCCAACAACAATGACTTTGCCAAAAAACCTGTATTGATTAATATTTCTGATATGATGGCAAAGGGAAAAAAATGCTAATACAAAGTAGGGAAATGTGGGGCTTGTCTAGGTGGCCAAGCTAGCATCTTCCTTTTCCAATAGTATCTTGAAACATGTTAACAATAACCACAAATTTAAAAGACATGACGTATGTTTCTCGATGTAATTTTCTGTGTGGTGAGAGGATGCCAAGTAAAGTTTTCCACATCCCTGGGAGCCTCGCTCCAGTTCAAGATTCTTCAAATGACTGTCACAGTAGAACAGGTCCCTGGATCCTCTAATACAAAGAAACATGGTGGAAAGGAAATTTGTTAGTTCAAAAAAGATAATAGATTGGGAAATCATAATTCTATACCACTATTAAAAAAAAGAAAAAAAAGCACCGAGCTTGGTCCTCAAATTCAAAGTGATAGAACTCTTTGCCAGAAAAATGAAAGTAGGATGGCCTTGGATTTTCTGATAGATTGAGATAAGGAGAATGAATTGGAGGGGTATTAATACATGTAGGTATTGGGATCAGACCACCCTTGAAAATCTGAAGTTATAACCAGATTTTCTGATCAAAGTGATTGTAAAAGTTTTTTGGAGAGGAGTTCAGTTCTAGAAAAGGGCGAAAAAAAGGTCAAATCCATGATTATCGAGTAGCTCTTCAAGCAAGGAAACAACAAATTTGATCGCATTCTAATAGAATCTAATATATACAGCAGTTATCTTCCTCTTTTAAGAACTTACAATATCAGAAGTTTAATGACTTGCTTTTCAAATGATCAGAATGTAATTACATTTTTCACCTAAAAACCAAGAAATTGCATTGACTTGTAGACCACATCAATAAAAAGGAAATGGACAGAGAAGATATGTTTTGACCATATGATCATAAGCCCATGAAAGTGGACCTCACCAAGATATGAAATAACTGGCACAAGATCCATCCATCTAAAAAACATTGTCAAGAACTCATTCCCAGAAGAAACATAATCAAGAACTGGTAAAAGGGGCATATGCCAAACAACAAGATGGCTATAACTCCAGGTAAATCTCAAATCTCTTAGCTGTATGGGAAGACTAATGTAGTGAAATATAAGGATTAGAAATATTGAATAGTCCACCAGTGTCTAAAGGTTGTCAGGCATTGCCTAAGAGCCTCTGACACTTGACTGGAAGGGGAATGGGTCTTGATTTCATAAGGAACTCATTTCATGACAAGTGAATTTTTCGTTTGCTTATTTGGCTACAACTAGAGCTGTAAATAGTGGAGATCAAGCAAGTTTCAACTTTCGAGGAGAAATCCTAGCATGAAATATTTAATCAAATCTTTCTGTGGTTTTTTGACGATCAAAGGGGAGGACATACAAGCAAGAAAAATCTTCAAAACTTTTGGAAGCTTTTCAACTAAAACCCTCAAAAAAGTACCATTTGAAGGGAGAATAGAAGGATCTCACCCAAGTCATCAACAGATAATGATCATCTGCTGAAGAAACTAAAAATTAGCAAGCATCGATTATGCAAAATTGTCTACTTAAGCTTGAATAAATCCTCCATTACTGAGAAATTTGTAAACATGAGAAATGTATCCGCATGCATGTCCTTGCCAGCTCAATTGGAGAGCAAGCTATGCACGCTAATGAGCATGCAGTCAAGCCAGCAACCAGGGAAGCATAAGGTGTTAAGTTAGGAGAACTGGGGACTGTCAACCCTTCAACCAGTTGCACAATACGTCATAACATGGTAAATATATCCCCACCTGTTAGAGATCAGGAAAAAATGTGAGAAAAGGCATGGATCCACAGTGAAAACAGGCAGTCTTGTGTGTTTACTCTAAGATATAGCAGGTTTGAAAAAAAAAACACACACAATTCAACAAAGCAAACAAGTCATCTATTCAATCAACATATACTCAAGCAGGTCCTTGATATGGTAGCACATGGAGTTCAGTCTTCTAAAGGTTTTGATAATCATTCTACCAGTTAATGCACATGGTGACTGGAGAGTTTATTCTTGTGATTGCATTTAAGAGTACTGAAACAAGCAAGATTCAATCACAACCAGCAAAAATGTATATGGGTAAATATGAACTGAACTGCTTTACTAAGATTGTCCAGAAAGTCTTTAAAATTCATATGCTTGGAAAACTTCTTCATGAATAATTACCAGTAAGATGGCTAATGCACTGCCAACAGGAATAGGGATGATGACAGAGGTGCACAGCAGACAGTGACAAGAAATACAAAGAGAACGAGTTATTTATCAATGTTTTCTGATATAACAATGTATAATATGAAGGGAACACTGAAGTATCAATTCTGATGTAAATCTAACATCAGTTATTGTGGCATCCTTCTTAAGCATATTTAGTGAAAACAAAATTACCATGGTGGTTTTTATCTTATACTGATTAAACATAATTTCTGATGAATGGATGTCATTATTGGGAAACCGTGGACAAGTATTTTGTCTTCTCAAGGAACAGTTCTATGTACCTGTTGCTGATATAACATATTGTATTATCTATTTTTATGGCATCATAATTAAGTATCTATTGTTAAAAACAAAATTAATCATAGATATCATGATCAAGATTCGAAATCCCATGGGACAGAGGTGTCCTGGTATCTCCATGGAATGCGATGCCCTGCTGTCCTATCCCGTCTCGACAGCTATCTCAGTAGATATGCAGTGTCTCTCTCTCCCCTTGTTATTTTTTTCTTTCTTTCTTTATTTTCTTTCCTTCCTTCTTTTCTTTCTTTTTCTTCTACCTTCTTTTCTTTCCTTTCGTTTATCTTTCTTTTTCTTATGACTTCCTTTTTTCTTTTTTCTTCTTCTTTCTCTTTCCTTTCTTCTTTTTTTCCTTCCTTTGTTTTTCTTCTTCCTCACTTTCTTTCTTTCATTTTTCTTCTTCTTTCCTTTCACCTTTTTTCCTTTCTTCATTCTTCTTTCTTTTTTTTCTATTTCTTCTTCTCTCCCTACATGGATGGGTTTCAGAGTTTTGACCCTATCTCGATTTTATTTTCTCACAGAAACAAGATAGGAGGGCTGGGATGCTTCCTGTCCCATTGGGATGTAAAACCTTGACCATGATAGTATCTAACTTATAAATAAAACACCAATATCCATGACAAGACACCATTAGTCAAAAGAGAGAATCAATAAGACATATTTGGATGGAAAGGCATGCACAACAGGATGTATAGGTCACATGGAGTTATGCAGATTAGGATGCAAAATCCTCGCAGACAAAAGCGCTTTGAGTTAAACATCTTCTTTTAAAAGTATGGGACCTATAATTCATAAGCCCAAGCCAACATTAGAAAATTGCAGTACCAAATTATGGAACAGAACTTGTGCACTAGTACACATACATATTAGAAAACCTCAAAAATACACATGATAATGAATTAATTTTAATGCAGCATGACAAGTGGGGATGTGCAGTTTTTGCTAAAAGATACACCCAGGAAAATCATTCCCCTATCCCAACAATAGAAATACACATGTTAAAAAACACTAGCATCTAGCCAGATTGAGGAAATGGATGTCCTTCATCCTTTGCATCAATGCTTCATTGAATATACTAATGCATGAATCCTTTAAAAAACCAATCTCAACAGAAGAAACCTAGTTCAATATTATCTTCACTTAGCATAGACTTGTGGACCAAAATCCCTACAATCTTGAATAAAAAATGGAAAATAAAAAACTTCAGGAGATTATATTTTTTATGCATAAAGGTTTCAAAAGCATGAGCATTTCAAAAGTTAAACAAATTCAAAAAATGCTGTACTATTATTCAGAATCAGATAAAGAAATTTAGAGTTGGTATAGACAGAGCTAGGCTCACATTTGTAACCTCCACAGCATTGCAAATCTTTTCTGTAAATGTTCCTTATTAGATTGACACGAAACATACACAAACTGGCATGTTGATATATAACTTGGTGCAAAAACATAATTGAAAAAGACTTGAACATAAAACCCACAAAGGTAAAAAGAAATAAAAGATATTTTATGCAACTAGCCACGACTGCAAATAACCTCATTTACCTGTCTACGACCTTGTTGAATACATCTAGTGTTACTTTGTACCAAGAACAGCCAGGAGGACAAAATGACCCTGAAGCATGGATTCCACCCGGGTTGCACAATTGAATAGCAACCAAAAGTGCCAATCTGATATATTATTTTAAACCATGCGGTTTCAAATAAAGTATGTGAGTCAGCGAAAAGGCACAACCTGTAGGTCTAATTGAAAGGCGGGGAATAGATCCAGCAGCAGAAATAAAATAGGCAGCATGAAAGCGAGCGGTGTCAGATATACCAGATAGTGATTTTTTTTTTTTCTCTTTTCTTTGCTATAAAGGGAATTGGACCCACCTAGAATGAATAGCGAAGTAATTATTTACAGAAATTTTCCATGTGATAGCAGTGAAATGCTAACAACAGGTTTAGTTTTAAATTGAAGCTGATAATATTTCCAAACGGCATGAAAGAAGTTTGTACAAAAATTGTATATTTTCAGATACGCATAATTTAGCCAAATCATCATGTTTTCATTTGATCCTATTATAAAAACTTAAGCTAGCACTTTCCTTGTTACCTCATCACAAACAAATCTCCCCAATAATTTAGGTCGGCCTTCAAAATATTCTCTTACAAATACAAATTTATTTAGAAATTCCCAAAAAAAAAAAAAAAAGAAGAATTCAGCAAGCTAATTTAGCCAAGGGATAACATACGGCTTACAGCATGTTGCTGTGACAGGTTATATGGTACTCCTGGTGCATGTGCCAGCAAGCTTGTCTGAAACAAATAGGCATGGAATCCATCAGAATCTGTCCGAGGAAACAACATCTACAGAGTACATTGGAAACATAAAATCTTATATTTAAAGAATTATAAGAACCAAAACAAGAAGTGGAAAAGAATAAAACACTTGCAAGATTTAAACTGCCCTGCTATGCCAGTCAAAGAAATAAGACTACATAAACATTCCTCCAAAATGCAAGATATAGTAATTAGCCTCTTGACAAGAAAGCAGGTCAATTTCATACACCCAAAACGAAGATCCTATCATCTAGATGCTAAATAAATAGAACCAGAAACAAATACTGGTATTCAGAGGGTCCTACGCTGAATAGGGGGAATCCTAAAAAGTTCCTGCAGAAAGCTCGAGGATCTTGCAGGCAGAAATTTGTTTTAATATGAACTGCATTTGGCCGCAAGTGATTGCAGACCTGCAGAAGAGAGCAAAATTGTTAAACTTGATTTCAGCATAATCTATTTAATTAAAGAATTTGTTTTTATATTCCATTTCCTAAGAAATTGCTTTTGGCATGTAGTGTTTTTTAAGAAATTCTACTTCCTGAGAAATTGGCAAATAGTCCCTCCTTCTTCCTCCTTTTTAACTACCAGTAGCAATGAACAAAAATACAACAAGGACCCTTGGTTTGATAGACGTGGAACTCATTGTTGACTCTCAACATCTCATTTAGTAACTCATATCTCTATGAACATTGCTCACAAGGACCCATTCAGATACAACCATGATAATATTCAAACACCATCACATTCATCATCACCACATCAAGCACCCAGTTTAAAGGCAGGTGAAATAATTGGAAGGGGTACAATGGCAGGGGGATGCCTCAGTTTTCACCAATCAAAATCTGAGAGGTCAATCTGAGGAACAATAACCACACTTTCTTCTTTCATCGATCCAGAGCTTTGACAAAATTCCAATTGAAGTTTTTGTGAAAGCATCTTTCCAGAGCTTCAACAAAAATACAAAAGTGTTGGTGAAAGCCTGTCCATTTCAGGGTTATCCTGTGGAATTCTTTTGCAGTCTTTAAACAAGGCATTGTGATGTGAAACGATCAGTAATCAAAGAACACCTGGATATTCCGAAAACACACCCATCATAAATATTACGATCAATCTACATTGTGAAAGATTCAAAAAAATTTTTGGGGAGAGAAGTTTCAAGAACATTCAAAAAGTAGTTAATGCTCAAGATGTTTTGAAACAAAGATTTTATCAAGAAGACATCTTTTTAGACAAGAAAATGTGGATCCTTGTAAAGTGTAGAATAAGTACTTCAGGACAATAAAACATCAAAAGGAGAGAATGAGTGACTCTGTGATAAGAGGTAGCAAGTGGGGAAAAAAATCCACGCTGTCAAAAATTCAAGAACTATTTTGTTTATCTTGCGAGAGAGATTCAAGAATACGAATAAAAACAGCGATGACGCGTTCAAGATTATCAGACCTTTTAAAACAAGAAAAACTTCTCGAGAAGAAAAAACTGTAAAACAAGAAAAGGGTAGCAACCAGAACTCAAGTAACAAGGGGATACCTCAGCGACATCGAGGAGATTCACGAGGACGGCAGCTCCAGCAGCAGGGATGGCTCGGTCGCCGAAGCCCAGGTCGGCGTCGGAGACGAGGCCTCGCATGTCGGCATGGTCACCGGTTCATCAACTGGTTCAGAGTATTAAGCTAAACTGTACGGAGAAAAGAAAGAAAGGGCTGACATTTCGAACCAGAAAGCAGTGAGACAAGAGAAAGAAATCCTCTGGGAGTACAAAAGAAATCTAGCTGCCGTTGGGATTTCTTTTCTCGACTTCAAACGCTGGGAGGGAATATGCTACTGCTATCGAGACCCTAGCTTACCATTTGGGAACGAGATGCGGAGAGGAGTCGCGGAAGGATGTGGGAGAAGGATGGGGGCGGAGGTGGCACGACCTTCTCGGGGCACCACTACAAGATTGAGGAGAAAGACAAGAGTCCAAGATTCATCACATCTCTTCTACTTGAGGTTCAAAGTTCGTTCTTTCCGGAAGTAACAAATACCATATGGCTTTGCGTCGATATACCCTGCGGGCTGCAGGGGAGTCGAGCTAGGCCGGGCGACAGTGGGTCTACTCTTGAATCAAGAGGCCGTTCAAATAGCAGGTAGGGGGACAGCCCTATGGTTACGGATAACCAAGAGAAGGGGCGGTTCGGTTCGCAAGAATGATCCCATGGCACTCATCCCTCTGGAAGTGCGATCCTGCCACCGCGTCAATACAAAGTCAGCGAAAGGTTAAGCAACATCCGCCACCTTGTACCGAGGCCCTTTTTTATCGTATCACGTTGATACGCGTCCGTCTTAGCAGGGCTCAGGGTCAATATCACTAAACGGCCAGCCGTCAATTACATGCTTGAACGTTAACATACAAACATTTAGAAAATTAACATTTACATCTTTCACTCAAACATTAGTAATCGATGCAAAATACCTACAAACATAAGATCATCTACAAGTGAATTCCAATATCGCTGGGGAATCCAGGGCAACTGATATCAAGTTACCAGGCATCCACGCAGACCAAACAACCTTTTTTTTTTTTTTTTTTTTTTTGAGAAGAAAGACCAACGGCTAGGATGACCCTTGCCAAGATCACATGTTTGGATTGAATTTAGACTCAGGGCCGGTCCTGATATTTTTTAGACCTGGGGCTAAATAATGAGATTTTTTCTATTAAAAATTAATATATTTTAAACATTAATTATCATTAAAAAATTTAATTTACGTGCAATAATTTTCTATAGATATATTCGTTAAGTAGCATATAAAATCCATCATTAACCTATGTAATTATTTTTTTATTATAATACTGTAGAAAGTCACCCTTGCACCCTATTGGAATATCAATACAGGGCCTGGGCCTGGGGCGGTCGTCCAATTCGACCTGCCCCAGGGCCGGCCCTGTTTAGACTAGCCCATCGAGTCCCTCATAAGCAACTCAAAATACAGCAAAATTAGCAACCAAAAATCACAACTCATGCCCTAAACGAAATCCAGTGATAAGCATTGCAATATATCCAGGTTTCAGAGCTATAACTGCTCAACCAGCAATATCTTCATGCAAAAGAAACTGATTGAAGTCAGAAGAAAGAGATCTGGATTGATAAGCAAAGTAATTGTAAAATCCCTCTCTTTCTTCCCTTTGATTTTGGTGGCAACATTTCCCACCAATACACCTCAGCCAACACTCAGATTATGACAGTAGAATTAGTCATCACGAAAAAATGCAACAAGATTTTCTATTGGTGGTCCTATCAATGGAAATTCAAAGCTTGTCCTCGCTTTTTGGAACTTCTGCTCCATACCTCTGTCCAGCCAACGAAAACTTTTTCACTTTCTGGACCAAAGAAAAATATATGTACATCAGAAAACCTTCGGTTAGCAAGACACCAGTGAAAAAACATGATTTTGGATTAAAGAATTGGTCATACAACGTAAATCAGTTTGCTCCACGTGGTAAATGTATATAGCTGAAAAAATTTCTTGGTGGAGAAGTTCACTGAGGCAGTCATTTTTTTCATATCAGATTCAGATGTCTATATGAGCCACAGCTTCAGTTGCAGTATAAAGTAAGAAAAAGAAATGACAGGTGCCAGGAGTATCAATGCATTAATTTTGAATTTTTCCAACAAAATTGTAATCACATTTCTCACTCAACTCCACCAAAAGAAGTTCTTAGTTTCCAAAAGACTCGTATGCTTATAATAAAAGATGCTTAATCAATGAGTCAACCAAGTCCTAACAGCTGTCTCTACACACAGAACTTGCAGTGGCAAAGACATGCTAACAACTTGCTGAGAATCAGCACTTCTCTCTCTGGTCCGGTAATCCCTTCTTGTGTCATTTACCTGCTACTTCAAATTCCCTAACCTTGTCAAATTACGTGTATAAGACAGCACTCAATCCCAAGCACGAAACCAAATAAAGAACATGAATTGTAATTTTGATCTCTTTTATTGGCTTAGATTGGTTTCATCTTGACACCAAGGAAGCAATATTTTCAAATGTTCCAGTCCCAGAATACTATTACCAATTGACATATTGTCAAAAATGCTAAGCATTAAAAACATTGTTATAAGGTGATAAGAAGAAAGTTTTGTTCATCTAATTGCTGGATAAATAGGTTGACTTGGCTCAAGCAGGATCCCCACATTAGGAAGGAGCACTTAATTTGGTCTTATTAATTAAGAGAAAGGTAAAGAGCCTTCATTTCTTCAAGTAATATGAAAATGTTCACTGGCCTGTTACGACATCCACTGAATTTTATGCATCTTAACCTACAGTCAACAATAATAGTTATAAATGTTGGAAAACTAAATTATGCATCAGAAATGCATGAAGGACATTTATTTGAGAAATCAAATGAGGCAGAGCAAATACAAGGGTTACCAGAAATAATTTGGCTTCTACAAAACTGACCAAACAGGGGGCAAGTTACGAATATAAAAGATGAACCAAAAAAGGAAGGGCACTAGATGTCACAAATATGAGGCTATAGATCCATGATGGAAAGCAAGGGCGAAATTACTATCATTGCAGCAAGACAACTAGCAAAAATGATAACTATTGCTCAGATAATGAAGATAATGACTCTAAGGACAAATTATGAGTGTAGAATAAGATGAGCAATCAAGTATAAAAGAATTTAAAAAACGCTAATGAGAAGGCATATCGAATGGAGAAAATGTCTTTAACTATGAGATAAAATGCAAAACATTCAGATGTTTGCAACAACTAGCATTTCCCAAAGTCCAACAGATATACATTAAATAATTATCTTATTCACTTGTGGCCAAAAAGATAATGACCAACATATAAGGCACATAATTGCATTCATATAAATTGTTGATACAAAGGACAAAAAGCAGAGGATTAATTCAATTATGACTATTCCAAACAAAGCTTATTTAGGTCAAGCAATGGTGGCAAATATTTCTACATCAAACAGTTTGACCCATAAAGGCCAAAACCATATATAACTACTTTATAAACACTAAATAAAGATGTCAGAAGAATAATTCAAAACTGAACTTAACATTTTTATAGAAGCTGCATCACTTTTAAGGCACAGAGGAAACAACAGGGAAAAATCTGTTTCAAAAATTCTCGATGAAACTCAAATTCATTATCTATCAGAAATGCAAGAATAACAGTCCTCCCTCCACAAAATCAGGCATGATTATTCAATGGTAAGACAAATATAGAATCTTAAGAGACAGGACAGAAGTTTGACACCCTTTTTTCATTACATTACCTTTAAGGCCTAATAATTTGATATTTAACCTTCTAACTCTTTTGACTAATGACTTACTACATGCCATAACTTTTGGAGAGACCTGCTTTTCAAACAGCTATTTTTGAACAAAGTCTAGACTCCGGCTGAAATTTGATAAATCTTTTAATTTCCCATTGTGAGAGGAGCCTGTTTTTCTGAATGGCCTTTTTTGAACAAAATTTAGCCTTCAATAAAATTTGATATCATCTTTTTATTTAAATCTATGAGTTCTGGCATGACATACGTGGGAGCGAGCATGCCAAGGTGCCCAGAATTTTTGTATCATGTCTGTCACAATCGCATATGTTTAGTTTATTCTCTTCTTCTTCCCTGGCTGTTTTCTGATCATCCAAGAACGAACAAGTGGAAACATCAATGTGCTAGTGGCACAACTAATAGAAATAATTAGACTACTAAAGAATGTCTTTAAAGGGATATTTTAAGGGAGAAAATACCTCAAATTTAACCGTCCAACACATAATCTACCCTTTAAAGAAAAATTAACATTGTGGAATCATTCATCACAAGACTTTCCTCCGTATGTTTGATCAAGTACCCAATAATATACTACAGGGACCAAGAACATCAATTCCACCAGTAAACTACTAAACCCAAACAACCAAGAATACAGCTAAGCAACATATTTAATCTTATCGACAATTTTCAAGTTAACTCCTTAATTCTCTATCCTTTGCATCACTCACATACCGATGTGCAGCACCGAAAAGATACCTTTAAATGCAGAAAGACAGATGTATATAAATCCATAGAGCAACAAATTTTAAGCAGAACCCTAGATTACCGACCGTCCCAGCTTCTCTCCGATACTAGCAAGCCACTATTTTATTGAAAAGAAAACCAGACGACTTCTAAACAGTAAGTAAAGAAAAATCCATGCTGATAGGCATCAAAAGCAACCTCCGATGTCATGCAAACTAGAGGGCACGAGCAGCATTCACGACACGATGGTATCGGATTAACAAGTAAATCAAGAACGAGTCATCCATGGATTCAAATGCACCAGAAAATCCGGATTCCAACCAGGGAAAACATGATAGAAACCATCGATTAACGATAAAGAAGACCGAAATAGCCATCGATTCAGCAAAAGCAAATTCATCCTAAACAAGAATCAAGAAGACGTTCGACTGAGACCTTCTCGAGCACGCAATTCCGCAGAGCGTCCAAGAAGCGAATGCACTTCGCCCTGTCGAAGGGCGATTTGATGGTGCAGTTCAGCAGATCGAAAGCTTCCTTCCCGCAGACGGGCTGAGGCGCCATCGCTGACGCCATGGCCACAGCTAAAGACTTGGGACGACGAAGGGCAGCGAAACACGGAGAGAGAGAGAGAGAGAGAGAGAGAGAGAGAGAGTGGAGATCTCGAACGCGTCCCGGTTCCCGCCCTGGCGTAATAAAAAGGCCGTGGGCCGCCTTTGGCCATAGTCGTCCAATTCCGGTTCCAGTGACGGTAAACTTGGGGGTTGAGAAAATCCGGTGGTGATAAAAAGAAAATTGAGAAATATTTTGTGCACGTTTAAAATCTGACGTGGAGTACATCATCTTGTCTGACCAATTTATGTATTCATTTTTTTTTAATATCTATTTAATATTTATAATTTTATTTTTTATTTAAAATTTTGAATGATGAAAATACTTCTCTTTTTCCGAAAAAATTATGACTTTCTATGGCATATTATGACATTCTGCATCAAAATATAATGTCATAATATAGCTTAGGATGTCATAATATGAGAGGGATATTTTTGTCCAACTACTTTCTAATACATAATTAACACCTGCAGTTTCATTTTTTTGTTTGAAAATTTTGAATGACAAAAATATTTTATGCTTTTGAAAAAAAATTATGATATCCTGTGGTATAGTATAACATCCTGCGTCAAATTCTTACTTCTTGCATGCAGTATATCATAATATCGACATAAGATGTTATAATTTTTTTAAAAAAATAAGATAATTTTATCATTCCAAATTTCAGATAAAAAAAGTAAAACTGCAAGCATTACATGCACGTTAGGAAGCGGTGGTTAGGTAGATCAGATAAGATGGTGTGCGCTCTATGTTGAATTTTACATGGTGCATAAAAAATTTCTCGATGAAAATGAGAACTTGTGGATCGTAGTCGTGGTGGAATATGACCAAAAAAAGTTAGTAAATCGATAAGTTAATTGATATTAAGACTTTAGGTCACGGACGGTTGCAGTGAGAAGTGTAATCTTTTTCACTCAGGTCTCCCGTTCTCAGCTGGATATATGTATCTCACTGATCTAACAGCAAGAATTTTCTGACCCTTTATATACAGTCGGTTGATGATGACTTTGATGTCTAAACTTGAGGGTGTGGGGCCGCTCCTATTGTCTCGGAGTGCCCACGAAGGACCTATTCGAGAGATGTAGGCCTGCGACGAGTTCTAGGATTGAAGGTGCCTAAATTTGCAGAGTAGCTGCTCACCCCAAGATGAGGCTCTTTCTTTGGAAGGTTACTTAGGACTGACTCTTGACACGGATGGTGCTTGGGGGCAGAGGCATGGAGATCCCGACATTCTGCCCTATCTGCGGACTGGAGGATGAGTCGACAAAGCATGCCCTCCTGCATTGTCTGAGGGCGAGATTGATTTGGAGGCAGATGGGTGGCCAGCCGTAGGAGACCAATAGTGGTTCTTGGCTGCGCCACTTTTTGGAGGTGATTCGTCGATATACTGCTGAAGGGATAACTGATGCTTTGGGAGGCAAGGTGGCGTATATTGTCTATTAGACCTGGCTCTCTAAGAATAGGTTGGTCTTTGAAGTAGAGATAGTGTCTGCTAGATGGATGCTCGAGAAAGCCTTATGTCTGGTCCTAGAGTACTTCCGATTAGATGCTATCGATCCTCTCCTTGACATCTTCAAGTCCTAGGACTCTCCTGCTGCTTTTGCAGTGAGCTAAAGGGCTATCCTCATATCCTGAGAACCTCCACTCTTAGAGTTTGTCAAGATTAAATTCGATGGTAGCATCAAGGATGGCAAAGGTGGCACAGGATTTATTATCCAAGAGCTGGATGCTAGACTACTTGCAGTAGGAGGTTCGCATCTCTTTGGACCCACCATCTCGAGAGCGGAGCTCTATGCCGTTTTGACAGGTATCATCTACGCTCGATAGAAATTACGAACAGAGCGAATCATCATTGAGGGTGACTCTACGATTATGATTAACTAGATCCAAGATGAGATAATACATATGGACGAGCATCTGCTCCTCCGAGACATTCGGTTGTGCGTTTGTGATTGCATAGGGGCATCGGCTCACCATGTCTATTAAGAGACGAACAGCACCACCGATTGGATCGCTTCCTACATGGCGGAGCATATCGGCGATCGAACTAACATCAGAATTAAATCTGTTCGTAGGCTCTACATAATATTTTGTTTTTTGACCTTATAAAATGCACCCAAAGTAGACTGGTGTGAGCATTCACTTGTAACTAAAAAAAAATAAAAAAAATAGCCTATTGCTTTAATATGTCACGTCAGTTTGGTTACAAGTTAACCAATCCTCTCCCATCGATTATGTCAGATTTGGGTCATGCCCCTCTTCCTTAGAGCAACAAAAAAAAGACTTACCTAGAATGCACCTCCTTTGATAAACATTGATAGCTCTCATTGAATCAAAGTTCAAATGAGGTTATGGACAATTAGCAAAAATTTTGGTGGTGATGCTAAAAATACCATTAAGTAAGCTAATGGATCTAAAATTCGATGGGTGTTTTGAAGCTTCTTTCTCTGGTATCAAAATCTGTTGGATGGATGTCTGGCCAGAATACCATTTTTTAGAACTTTTTTGATACCGTACGATGCAGCAGGAAGAAAGAAGAAATAAAACAAAATCAATTAAATACGTGGATCAGCTAAAAAAGAGCTCGCCTCCACGAAGCATGTAAACTTCACTATGAGAAAAAAAAATATCACAAGAAGAGATCTTACCCTCAATCCGTATACATCCAATTTTTTTCTCAGAAAGTTCTCCCTCACAAAAGTTCTCTCTCTAGAAAGATCCCTCTGAACTCCTGAAGTGACCGCTGTCTGCTGTCCAGGAGCCTCCTGCTCCTTCTCTTCTCAGCGTCGTGCATCACCTCTCTCCCTGGATTTGGGTTCTCTGCTGAAGTCTGTGCGCGCCATCAAAAAATCGAGCCACCACCCAAAGTTCTTCCATGCATCGGGCCTTTTAAAGGTCTTAAAAACCAATTAGAATGGGTTAACGAGTCCTAATGATGTCCAAATCAAGCCCCGGACCGTTGGATCATGATCGGAAACTATCCACACCCTTTGATCGCACGTCGGTCCACGAAACAGTGCCGTGGACTGTGAGAAATGCGTGAAAAATGCTCATGCAGTCCACGCGGTGGGCTGTGCACTACCCGTTCCATGGTGGACCGAACAACGGGCTCTCAGGGGCACACGTGGGCCTGGGCCGGCCCGCCGTGCCCCGAGCGCCCAGGCCTAGGCCGTGCCCCGAGCGCCCAGGCCTAGGCCGGCCCGCACGCCCCGTGCGCCCGGGCTTGGGCCGCACCCTATGTGTCGCGCCCTGCATGCCCGACCCGCACACTGCCGTGCCTGGGCCACGCACGGCCGCTCGGCCGGCGGTCCTCCATTGCGTCGAGTTCTGTGCCGATTTTAATCATGCGTATCTTTTCCATCCGAACTTCGTTTGGAATGATCTTGATCTCGTTGAACTTCGTTTTTCATCGCGAACCTTGCTGTGGGCTGAATATGGACTGAATCTCAAAGCATCAAATCTTAACAATCTCCACCTCAACTTGATATTCGACCTTTTCCTAACTTTGAGAGCTTCTAGATCTCTTCACCCCCATGCCTCGGGGCAATCATCTGCTGATCATGGATGGGCCAATACGGGAGTCGAACCAGACCGCTTTATCCCATCTCCATCATATACTGTACTCCTTTTGACCTGAGATCTTCTCGGGACATCATCCTACGGTAATAGGAATCTCACCTTGCAACGTCGCTTCCCATCCTCTCGAATCTCCTGTCTCGTGCCCGATCCACCTCCATCTGGAGCTCCACCTCACTCTGGACTCCTCTTGGCTCCTGAAACTCTACCTCGCATTGAGCTCTTCGTCAGGTAATAATGTCCTCTCCTCTCCTTCTCCTCTAGAACAATCCTATCGCCGCATAGCACCTTCAGGATTCCTCCACCAGCTACCGTCCTGTAGCCTCTCGAATCCAGTCTGCTCAGTGAGATAAGATTCTGTCGAAAATTGGGTATGTATCGGACATCCCCCAATCTTCTCACTGCACCATCATGTGTCCTCCAACTGATCATCCCAATGCCTCTGATCGCACAGTTCGATCCATGCGGCAGATAAACAGTGTCCTCAATGTTCTTCAAAGAGTCAAACTGCTCCTCTCTGTAACATACACGATAGGTGCATGCAGAATCTAAAATTCACTACTGAAAAGTAGTAGATATCTCGTCAGATATCTCCAGGATATCTCCTTCTGAATCGCTACTGGCCGTCGCTACAGCAGCCATCGTCCGATCCCTGAGTTGAGGGCAATCTCTGGCTAGATGTCCCAACTCTTCACACCGATAACATCTGGTCTTGCTCAAGTCCCTCATGGACTTGGACCACCTTCGTTGCGATCTCCTGTCGCTCCGTCTATCACCTCCTGCTCCTTCAGAAACCACCAAAGCTGAGCTACTACCACCTGAGCTCGAAGCTGGGTTCTCCCTCCTGAGAATCTCATTCTGAAGTATCGCCGTGGTGACCTTATCTATCTTGATAGTGCTCTTTCCCACTAGAAGAGCAGTCACCGAGGACTCATACGAAGGCGGAAGCGACGCTAGCAAAACCAACGCCCTGATCTTCTCCTCAATATTCTCGCTAATGCTGAGGAGGTCGGTGAGGATCTTCTGGAAGTGGCTTAGATGCTCCTGCACGCTTTGTCCCTCAATCATCCACAGCTGGTAAAACTGTCTCAAGAAGAAAAGAATGTTGGTGAGAGATTTTGCCATGTATAACTCTTCAAGCTTCGACCACAGCACTGTCAGAGAAGTCTCATTAAGTATATGGATCACCACCTCATCCACTAAGTACATGCGGATGGTACTCACCACCTACATCTGTAGTTGTTTTCAATCCCGTACCTCTATGGTGGTCGACTTCTTCTCGCACAAGAGAGCATCAATCAACTTTTGTTGGATGAGCGCATCCTTCATCCTTGCTTGTCATAAGGAGAAATTGTTCTTTCCATCAAACTTATTGATCTCCATCTTGATTGATTCTATCTTCTCCATCTTCAGTCTTGCTCACCACTGCTGCAATCTGTATCATTGTATCGCCTCTCTTTGATATCACTTGTTGGGTGGATGTCTGAACAGGACACCACCTCTCAGGATCTTTTCGATACCGCGCGATGCAGTAGGAAGAAAAAAAAAATAAAATAAAAATAATCAAATATGTGGATCAGCCAAAAAAGGGCTCGCCTCCACGGGGCATGCAAACTTCACTATGAGAAAAAAAAATATTACAAGAGGAGATCTCACCCTCAATCCTAATACACCCAATTTCTCCCTCACAAAAAAATTTTTCTCATAAAAGCTCTCTCTAAAAAGACTCCTCTGAACTCTTGAAATGATCACTGTCTACTATCCAGGAGCCTTCCTACTCTTTTTTTTCTCAGCACCGTGCATCACCTCTCTTTCTGAATTCGAATTCTCTGCTGAAGCCCATGCGCACCACCACCCAAAGTTGTTCCACGCATAAGGCCTTTTAAAGGCCTTAAGAATCAATTAGAACGGGTTAAGGAATCCTAATGACACCCAAATCAAGTCTCGGACTGTTGGATCATGATCGAGAACTACCAACGCCCTTCGATCACACGTCAGTCCATGAAACAGTACCGTGGACCGTGAGAAATGTATGGAAAACGCCTATGCGATCCACGCTGTGGGTTTTGCACCGCCTGATCCATCTCACCGTCGACGGAACAATGCCGTGGACCGCGAGAAATACGTGGGAAACGCCCATGCAGTGGGTTGTGCACCGTCCGATCCATGATGGACCGGACAATGGGCTCTCAGGGGCGCGCCTGGGTCCTGGGTCACGCCCCACTCGCCCGGGCCTGAGCTGGCCCGCGCGCCCGGGCCTGGCCCATGCATTGGGCCGTGCCCTATACGCCCGACCCGCATGCTGTCGCATCTGGGCCGCGCGTGGCTGCACTGCCATCGCTCCACCGACCCGCTGCCAGCCGTCGGTGATCCTCCACCATACCAAGTTTCGTGCCAACTTCAATCGCACGTATCTTCTCCGTCCGAATTTTATTTGGGGTGATCTTGATTTTGTTGGACTTTATTTTTTATCATGAATCTCATTGTAGACTCAATATGGATCGAATCTCGAAGTGTCAAATCTTAACAAAATCAATGTAAGAACGATTGATATTTTCTACCTTAGCTTTGCCATGATACTTGAGCAAAAAAGTTCCCAAGATCCTTCTCAATGGTATCCAGAAGATCTTGAAGAAAAAAAAAAGGCTCCAAGAGCTTTGTCAATGGGGAAGTCTGAAGGTGGCTCTATGAACTCCCTTCTCCGCAAAAGGATTCTCAAGAACTCAAGGTCAGGAAAATCGTTTTACAGGACGGCCTCCCAATCAAGAGCCTTAGCACCGTTAAGCAAGCCCCGTCTGTTGCACAATCCACGAGCCCAACTGCCACCGGCGTTAGTGTGAGAGCCCACGAAGATAATATTGATTCCATTTTAAAAAATTGTCGGAGGACCACAAGCATCAATCCATTCCGTTCGCTCGTGCGTACCGCACTTCCAGAATGGCCGTGGACCAGGCGTAGGCGAGTTTAATTAATTGACGGTCCAGATCACGGCTTCTGATGGACCCCGCATGCCTCCTAGGCTCTCGGCCTTAAGAACCTCCTCTCCTCTGCTCCAGAATCCCGCCTAGGCGTTTCCCAGGTGTCTGATTGCCGAATCGGACGGGCGACCGGGAAACCCTAACCGTAACCCTAGATTAGCTCCCGATGAGATGGGAGATGGAGGAGATCGAGGCAGTGCTGGAGAGGATCTGGGACCTTCACGACAAGATCAGCGACGCCATCCACGCAATCTCCCGGGCCCACTTCCTCAAATCTATCAAGGCCCTCAGCCAGTCCGCCTGGGAGAACAAGCACCCGCCGGCGGCGGTGAAGGTGGCCGGTGGGGAAGGTGAGGGGAGGAGAGGGTTCGTGTTCGTCAAGGATTTCCGGGCCGAGGAGGAGGAAGCGGTGATGGCGGAGGCGAGGAGCCTCAACGCAATCCGGACCGCCCTCGAGAACCTTGAGGACCAGCTCGAGTTCTTCCATGTGAGCTCCTCTAAAGTCATGTTTTGTTCCGATTTCTTATTTGTCTATTTCATTCGTTTTGTGGTTGGAAAATAAAACGCCAATATCTTTATGTCCAATCAACTTTTTAAGTAAATTTGCTTTTCTGATTCTTTATTATTTTTTAAAATGAGCAAGTTTGTGTTTGATTGCATAATTCGTTGAGTCGTTATTTTTCGCTTTTTATAATATATTCACGGGGTCTAATTGCGGGTTAGGAGTTCACAAATTCATAAGAATTTTAAAAAGATTATATTTTGTGTGCTGGAAGGATGAATGGCATTCAGAACTAGAAAATTTCTTACTGGAGAAAATTTTTGTAGCTTATAAAATGTTAAAGTTATCTTTCAGTAATTTTTTACCTTTTAGTTAAAATTGATTCTCAAGCTTCCTAGTTTGGTGACATATTTGATTTATCATGCTATTAACAAAGGTGTTCTTTGTGTATGTTTTTATTTCTCACTTCATTACTTGTGAATGACCCATGTAACATTTTTGGCCAGAAGCTTCTACATGTTATTATGGTTCTGTTCAATCAGTTACTATTTTTTTGAAAAAAAAAATGTTTATGGATGTGTTATCTGGAGGGAAAATCAATACTTCACTCATGCAGAACCGATGAACAATGTAGGGGACCTTGGATTAACTGATATACTAGCTATCAAAGATATTTATATGTTTTTATGAGATTTCAGGTGCTATAAATTTCTAAAATAAATTGCTGGATATCTGATGGAAATGCCAAGCAAAAGAAAAAAAAAAAACTCTGAATTTTTCCTTTTTCTAGTAGATAATTAGGCGACAGTTCAAAGTTCAAAACTGTGTTGGTGTAAAGATAAAGTGAAAAAGAAAATAGCAGGGAAAAACCATCCTTGGCAGATTTTTAATGTGGTAACTGCCTGATGGTCTGGGCCTTATTTGGTTGAGGGTGAGTCCTCTGATGTGGATCTCCAGCGAAAATTGTAACAGGCCTTATAGGTTGGCTGGACTAGAAGATGTAATCAAAGAATGTGTCCCATTGGATAACTACAGTCCATATGTTTGCTGCAACAAAAAAACCAGAAACTTCTACAGTTGCCATGATCCTTCCAATGCTGTCAAGTGATACCTCCTAGAAAATTTTCTTTCTTAACTTGTAATTGTGTATTGTAAAAGATCCAGATAAGGGTTGTGTAAATCGGTTTTCCTTATCTTGATTTATATGTTGTTAATTAGTATATGAGATCTTCATTCCAATTTGGATCATTTTGTTCCACTATTTACAGATTTGTATAATGATTGTTCAATTCTATTTCTTTTCTCCATCTTTAATCAGAAAAACCTAGACATTCTTTTACACTCCTCCATGGTATTGTCTTGGTGGTGGATCATTTAAGGTGCACCATGTCACTTTTTTTCTACAAAGTACAATTAATGTTAGTAGATTTTTGAGGATAAGAGGCTTGTGTCCATGAGAAAATTTATTATCATTTAGGTTCTGCGGCCTATTATTCTATAATCAACATCGTGAACGGTGTTAGTAGATCACTTCTGAATTTTGGTTATGTCTGGAAATTTGCTCTTATACAAATGAGATTGGAGTGTGAGAGATTGGTTGCAGCACCTTCAGAATTATTAACATATCCATAACTCTTATCTGCACAAGGACGACCATTTATATTCTTTATGCATACTGAATATGTGGTTTCTTTCTAAATAAGCAGTCTTACAAAAGGGATCTTCTTGTCTAAGAACTCTTAACAAATTTCATAAAAATATGAGTCTAGAATACTAACTCTAGTTCTACGCAAAGATGCATTCATAAATGACATGCTACTGTTAATTGTTTAAAGTTATTGATCACAGTTAGAGCTGTTTGCATTTTGTCTGCAAGAATTCTGCGTATGGGTATATTATATTAGGCATAACTTTTGACATTAAGTTAACATGTATAATTCCCCTACAGACTGTACAATCACAACAGCGAGCAGAACGAGATGCTGCTATAGCAAGGCTAGAGCAAAGTCGAATCATTCTTGCAATGAGATTGGCTGATCATAAGGGAAAGAAGTACCAAGTCATCGACGAAGCTGTGGAGTTTGTTGGAGATGTGCATAATACTGGCCATTTTGTCTCACCAGAAAACCTCTGTGAGATGCCAAGGAATCAGTCAGGTGATAATTTGGAAATTCATGAGGGAAAAAGGTCATGCGTCATGATGCAGATGTTGATTTCCAGTTTGGCTTTAGCTAAGAAGTCATTCAAATTGGAAAGTATTGGCAGTGTGCTAGGGAACGCTGCTGTGTTTGCTGTAAGTATGCTTGCTTTGCTACAGCTGCATCAAGTGGCTTTCAGGAGTGAAACTCCACAGATACAGGATCAGACTTATTACGGGAGGAGAAATGAAAAGGACATTTCTCAGTTGGAGAATTCTTCTCGGACTAATCGGATGAAACAATTTGATGTATTATCAGCTAGGGGCTAGGTCAGATATTTTGTGTTTGGATTGATGCTTGTACATGCTGTTTTGGAATTGTTAGAGTGGAGACCTTTTGATCATAGTGCGTTCTAACTGTTGTGCCAGGAAATCTATGCTTACATTAGTAGATTTGTCATCCCTTCATCCTAACCATTTTCCGGATTGATCAATGACAATCATATGATTTATTTTGTCTCCATGTGAAGAATGTGTCTGATAGAGGGTGGGTCAAATATTCCTTGTCTGACTTACTGGAGTGTAAAGTTTTTCTGTCAACCTCATTGATGGTTGGGGTGTTGTAACAAAATCAAGATATATCACATGCCTGTATTGTTTTGCCATTAGGCATAGTTTTTCATTACCTGTGCAAGCATGGTTTTTGACTACAAGTGCCTTATGGCTCTATATGGCATTAACTTTTTTACCCTTTTTTTATCTACTTATTGTGGTATGACAGATCTCACTCAAAGTTCATTAGATGTTTCTCTTGTTTGATATGGTGAAAAAGATTGTCCATCAAAAACAGATTTGTACAGGCATTTTAATATCAAACTTTATATTTTCATTTAAATAGTAACTACAACTAATATCAAGCATTTCAATGAATGCTTAAGCTCTTATAGTTTTTAACTTTGAGGTAATTTCTGCGACTTTGGAGATATTCTGTCAATGCATCCTACAGGGAGGCAGGTGTAAATGCTAAGAAGCTCAATTTCATTGAAGTAGGTCTGCTATCTCATATTCTTATGTGGGATCGTCAGTCTGCAGATAATAAATGATCGCTCTTCATCGTTATTAAATATTTATCAATGCTCACATATTTTAATCTGGTATTCCAGTCAGGGTATCGGTTCAGCTTAAATTCAAAAGCCATTGGACACTTATTTAGGTCTTTAAAGTTCTCCAGCCTTCTTTATACCTTTCGTGTATTCCCGGATTGGCATTTAATTTGACACTCGTGAAGGCTGTATGCATTACTTTATCCTTGATGTCATACAGCCAGGGTCGTCTCTTTATCTTTTTCTAAAGCAAACTGTCCCTGTTCTTGTTCTTGTTCTATAAGTTTCATCTTGGAAATTCTCCAGCTTCTATGTGGCCTTTTCTTTCTTGTGCACATATTTTGGCGCATGTTTCTTTGAAGCAGGTGTAATCACTGTTTTCGTATGACTCCACTTACAACACTGTGAACGGGGAAATGGCTTGATCGCTTAACAGTGCAACTCTGGAGCATGCAATTCCTGTTGTTGAAGAATGATATGGCCTGAAGCCAAACCAAACTTCCAGCAATTAAAGGTCCATTGGCCTTTGGAAGAGCATTAGCTGCCACGCTAGCATTTCTGTGACAATTGGCACAATCCTCATACGTCTGGTATAACAACATTCTGGCTATTGAGTATTTCATGGATCAGCTCTTTTCTGCAGAGTCTCATCACGCCACAATTTACTTGTCTCCATAGTGCCAATGTCATGGAAGGCAGGCAAATTTTGTGGGCAGGTAGTGGCCACTTTGGGCGATTGAGAACTCATCCGGATCTCTTCATCGGTCACACAGGATGCTGTCAAACATATTATCCCATATTTATTGTTTCTGAGAATAATGGTGGGAGTTCCACTGATCATTTCAAAGAAACTATACTCAATATTCAAAAGCAGAAACTCATGGGAAATGGCCCAGTTTGCTCCATTCTATCGCAATCTAGATGAGCTTAATTGTAGTTTTCTGGGATGCCTGTAACCTGAAATTAATGCATGTCATTGCATGGAAGTTGGAATAATGTAGCCAACTTTTACCACCGAGCTATGTGTGGCAGATCCCATCAGGTGCATTCTATACATATGACATGAAGGCTGTCTGAGCTAATTATTTGTATCTTTATCTTCCTCACTTTTGCATCATAATTTTAATCAATTCAGCCAGCAGGAATTTATTTTCCACCGTTGTCCATTAGCAATTCTTTTATCTAAAGACCAAGCAAAAAGGATTCTCCTCGAGACCGTAAATTCATGTTCATTCGCCATTTTGGGCTGAGCGTGGTTCTTAATGAAACAATCTTGCTTAACAAGGAACTTGGCCCACGTTTAGTGTTTTTTCTTTTTTTTTTTTTCTAAAGATTTTTTTTATATGCATATCCCCATAAATATTAGAATACATACATACATACATACATACATACATATATATATATATATATATATATATATATATATATATATATATATGTGTGTGTGTGTGTGTGTGTGTGTGTGTGTGTGTGTATAATATTTGCATATATACCCGCCTATCTCTTTTGTTATCTAATTGTTGAATCTATTTTTTTTTTGAGCAATATTTTCTGCATAACAAGAATTAAACTAATCTAAATGTCATAAAATAAAATTAATTTATATATATATTCATACATACATAAAATTATATGAATATCTTCGCGAAGTTACTATTTGTATGTATATCCTTACAAATATTATTTTTTACTTGTCTATCTATTAAAGATATTTTAGTCATTTCAATTTTCAACTCCTAATTTTTTAACGACATTAGATGACATCAATATATATATATATATATATAAAGAAGAAAAAAATAATATACATGTAAAATAAATATTTTATGATGATATACATATAAAATTAACTTTGGGAGGGTATGTACATGAATTCCAATATCAAGAGGATATGTAAGCAATTTTTTTTTAATTAAAAATAGAAACATAAGATGTAATGTAGAAATTATACTTGATTATCCTACTTCTATATTTTTAAAATCTTTCATTATTTTTTAAAATTATGAAAATAAAAATTTTTATTTCCACTTTAAAAAATAGTTTTCATCCTCTTCTTTTTAATCTTTCTTTTTCCATCCAATCTTACCCTTAGCCCCATCGCCCTTATTCGATTTTGCCGGTTGTCTTTCTACTCGATATCGAGCTATTCCTCATCTTCACTCTTATTTTCAAACCTATTTCTTTTTTTTTTTACTCAACCCCCCCCCCACCCCCTCAACATCAATCTCTTTCTCATCCTAATAACCTCATCGACCCATCCTTCCTCTCTCTCTCTCTCTCTCTCCTTATATCTTGGCCACGTCATCCTGCCCTTATTTGTCTTTCACAAATAAAAAGTGGACCAATTTTCATTACATATTGTCAAAAATTTTTAAAAAATAAAAATAAAACTTTTTTTTTGAAATTAAAATAAAAATCGTAATCTTGATGTACAGTTACCGATTCAAGGCTCCATAGAAAAAGCAGGGACGGGGAAAAAAGAAAAAAGACATGCGCACAATATTTGAGACAACTTTAGGTTGCCAGCAAAGCATCTTAGATCACCAGCCCCGTGGCGTAGTACATCATTCAAGCCGTCATGATCATTCATTAATAAAGCACGGGGAAGGCTTGATTCCCTTCGTGTACCGACCGGATCTGCCGTGGAATCCATCAACCAATGAGTGCTGACTTGCCTTTGAAAAGCTAAACACCGGTTATTCTCGTGGGCCCCGCTTGGTTTGTCGGTGAGAATCTTGGTAGATCTGGTCCCGTCCCGTATCGTAGATTTGTTTTGGCGGGCCTCACCGGTTAGCCTGGGGCCCTAGAGGGACATCTATTGGATTGGATTTACCACTCTCACGACGCATCCAATCCATTTTCAAATCGTTTAAATGTAAATTTTCACCTCAACTAACTTAGCGCCTATTGACATTTGTCATTAGGGGAGCACCAGATCAATTGTCATGGACTTGAACAATCACTAGGCTAATCCCAAGTAGCACCTCAATATTACCTACGCAAAGGAGTTAGACAATGCACACCAATGATAAAAATCAAAATCACAATAAGCACAGAGAAAGACAAGACTATAAACACAGATATAGAGCTATCGCCATGCGGAAGCAAAAAGGTGTATGGTTGGGTATTTTGGAAAGTGGGCATCTCCAAATATATTTACATCCCTTGCATTGTTAATGTCTAGGTTAGATGGAACATCTCCACTAAACTATGCTTTTTGTTAATAAATCTCACTAAGCTCAATGTTCTTGCTCTGAAAGAAACCTTGATAGGTGGGGAAACTATGGCTCTTCGTTTGCAGGTTCGACATCATCTTATCGGATCTTCTTACTTGGAAGCTACCATCTTCTGGTGTTTTCAAGATTAACTTTTTTTTTTATGGTAACAATTTTCAAGATTAACTTTGATAGCATTATTTTAAATAGAGATGACTAAGGTGAAACTAGTTTTCTCATTAAAAGAACAAGTGATGTTTTATCACAACTTCATGCTTCATGAAAAGATATAACATATATCAAAAGATTTCTAAAGACAACTCATATTATTGTTGAGGAAGATTTCTTGACAATTGTTAGATGGCTACCTAGATCAACTCCTTCAAAGATCAGTACTCCGCTACGATGGGTCGCAAAAAATGGGGGCAATCTATAATCTTCTGAAGTGATACATGTTTATAGAGAAGGTGATAGTGCTACACATGGGATAAAGACGTATATGACTAAACACTCTAGATCTATTTTTTGGATGACTTTCACAAATATTCTTGCCGAAAATTTTAGATATTTTATTTTTTGATTTCTATGGCTGCATTTATTCTAGATTTGTTTAATAAACCCGATTTACCAAAAAAAGAAGTTATAGCAATTCAATATGAATAATAGACCATGTACGTTCAAAGTTCAAAACCATTAATCATGATTTATACTATAAGAAGTATCAAACCATAATTCATGTATCTTAATAGTCTCTAACCTAATTGTCAAATAGGTGTCGAAATAAATCATTTCAATAGTATGATATAATATTTTACTATGACCTAGTTTTTAAGATCTAGTGAATTTTAATATATTTATGTTTTATGATGTGTAGATCATGATTGATAAAGTAAATCTTTTTAGATGACTACCTAGATCGGCTCCTTTAGAGATCAGTACTCATTTAACATGATTGCAAAAAATTGGAGGCAATGTTATAATCTTTTGAAGTGACACATATTTATAAAAAGGCTAACAGTGCTATAGATTGGATAAAGGCAAATGTGGTTAAACATACTAAATCTATTTTATCGATGACTTTGATAGATATTCTTATTAAAATTTTAAATATTTTATTTTCTGATTCCCATGACTATATTTGTTCTAAATTTGTTTTTAAAAAAAATGAAGTTAGCAATTTGAAACTAATAATGGACCATACAAATTCAAAGTCCAAACCATTAATTATGATTTATACTATAAGAAGCATCTAACCAAGATTCATATATCTTGATATTCTCTAACCTAATTGTCAAGTAGGTGTCAAAATAAATCATTTAATTGTATGATATAATATTTTACTATAAGCTAATTATCAAAATCTAGTGAATTTTAATATATTTATATTTTATGATGTATAGATCATGATTGATAAAATTCATTTTGTATCAACTTGATACAAGATGGTCAAATATATAAATTTTAGTTTCTCGATATTTTTTTTATAGTGTAGATTATATTCAACAATTTAAATTTTCTATTTGAATGGCTTGTTATTATTTTTAAAATTATTAATATCTTTTACAAGAAACTAAACTCTGCAATCTCGCTTACACACACACACATACATACATGTAAGTATGTAAATTTATATGTAAAATATTTAATTGAGAGATAACATATCAAAAATTTATTGGCATATGTGATGGGAGTCACAAGCTACTTTAAGTGCTCATATTTCTTTGAAATAAAATAGAATGTATCTAATAGCTCCTTTTGTTCCTTGATGCTTTTCGATAAGAAATTTTGTTATGAATGTTTTCATAGTCTTATCGAGTGTTCTAGTTCTATAAATTAAATAAAGTAGTGTTTTACAATATCTTTCTAATATTAAATATTCTCTATAAATTACAAGATCTGGATGGCATTTGTAAGTGGTATATCATGTCCTGATCCAAAGGTCGAGTTGGCCATGTGACAGACAGTCGTACATCCCTAGGATTTAATTCTTAAGATGCTGTTTAATATATTACTAGTGATGTGATCATCGGAACAACATGATCATCGGGATGATATGAGTACTGGGCTAATGTATAAATACTGGGGTGATGTATGATCACTATATTTGATATATCACTGAAATATCATTAGGAATAGAACTTCACTATGTTTGATATATCATTAAGTAGTAATAGTGATAATGTATAAAATATCATAAATAATCATATACATTAGTATATAATAATTACTCTACAACTTGATTAAACATTCTTCATTCATAACTCCTCACAAAAATATGTAGTAGTAATAGTAATTATTATTATTATTGATATATATATATATTGATTAGATTATTAGAATGATATTATAATAATATTATATATAATCGAGCTTGGCTAGGTTTAACTAATTTTGACTATCAATATCAGAGCTATCCGTTAGGAATGATTTAGCCCATCAAAATAAAATGAAGAAAAGAAAAGCACGAAGAGTTTAACATAATCCATCCCTACCAATTAACCATATCTATCTATAAAAATAAAATATGTATCCAACAAACAAACAAATAAAAGGCATCCATGCTATTTAATTAAATCTATCGATAAAAATAAAATAAACATCTAGTAGATAAACAAAAGGAGGTGTGACTAGAGTTTTTTTTTTCTCTCTAATTTAGTGATTAGAGATATTTTTTTTCCAAAATAACTTTAGTGATGTGTGATCACCTGGGGTATGTGTGGTGATTGTGCAGTAATGCTATCATCGAATTGATCACCGAATTCTTTATCACTGGATGAAATTTTGTAATACCAAACAAGATGATCATATCATCTAACTCACATCACTGAGGTGATGTGAAATATCACCTCCTATCAAATAGTACATAAATAGATGCAAAGCTTATCTTCTCATTCAAATATATCATTGTTGGGTGGATGTCTGGCCAGGACACCACCTTCCAAGATCTTTTCAGTACCACGCGATGCAGTAAGAAGAAAGAAGAAACAAAATAAAAGAAAAACGATCAAAATACGTGGATCAACCACAAAAGGGCTCGCCTCCACGGGGCATGCAAACTTCATTATGAAAAAAAAATTTTACAAGAGGAGACCTCACCCTCAACCCTTGTACACCCAATTCTCTCTCACCTGAAGTTTTCCTCACAAAAGCTCTCTCTCTCTTGAAGACCCCCCTGAACCCTTGAAGAGCCTGGCGACCGCTGTCCAGAAGCCTCTTGCTCCTTCTCTCTCAGCACTCTCGCCTCTCTCTCTTCTCGGGTTTGTACGGACTTCGTACGGCGCAAATCCGAACCCCCCTGCTCGTCACAGGACCCTTTTAAAGGGTTAAACAGGGTTTAAACCTAATCAGATTAGGTTTAAGAGTCCTAAACAAGCCAAATCAACCTCCTGAACCGTTGGATCGTCACCGAAAATCACCTGGACCTCCGATCGCGCTCCGGTCCACGAAATAGTATCGTGGCCCGCGATAAACGTGTGGAAAATGCCCACGCGGTCCACAGGCCCCACCGTGGGCCGCCCGGTCCACAGTGGACCGGGGCAAAGGGCCAGTAGGCCGCGCCTGGGCCTGGGCCGGCCCGCGTGCGCAGGCCTGGGCCGCGCGCCCGGCTGGGCCGCGCGCCCGGCTGGGCCGCGCGCCCGCCTGGGTCGCGCTTCCCGCGCGGGCCTGGGTCGCGCGTCCCGCGCGTCGCCGCCTGCGGCCGCGCCGCTGCAGCCCGCCGCCGGTCGCCGGCGGTCCTCCACCGCCTCGATTCTCATGCCGACTTCAAAAGCTCGTATCTCCTCCATCCGAGCTCCGTTTCAGGTGATCTTGGTCTCGTTGGACTTCATTTTTCATCGCGAACCTCACTGTGGGCTCAATGTGGGCTGAATCTCGAGGTATCAAATCCTAACAATCTCCACCTCGACTCGATATTCGGCCTCCTTCAAACTCTGAGAGCTTCTGGATCTCCTCGCCCCCATGCCCTGGGGCAATCGCCTGCTGATCATGGATGGGCAAACATGGGAGTCGAGCCAGGCTGCTCGATCCCATCTCCGTCGTATGCTGTGCTCCTCCTGACCTGAGACCTGCTCGGGGCATCGTCCTGCGGCAATAGGAATCTCACCTTGCGACGTCGCCTCTTGTCCTCTCGAGTCTCCTGTCTCGTGCCCAATCCGCCCCTGGAGCTCCACCTCGCTTTGGGCTCCACCTGGCTCCCGAAGCTCCACCTCGCACTGGGCTTCCTGTCAGGTAATAATGTCCTTTGCTCCCCTTCTTCCCCTCCAGCACAATCCTATCACCGCATAGCACCCTCAGGATTTCTCCACCAGCTACCGTCCCGTAGCCTCTCGAATCCAGTCTGCTAAGTGAGATAAGATTCCGTCTGAAATCGGATATGTATCGGACCTCCCCAATCTTTTCGCTGTACCGTCATATGTCCTCCAGCTGACCGTCCCAATGCCTCTGATCGCATAGCTCGATCCATCCGACAGATATACAGTGCCGTCATTGTTCTCCAGGGAGTCAAACTGCTCCTCTCTGTAACACACATGATAGGGGCATGCAGAATCTAATATCCATTGCTGGAAAGAAGTAGATACCTCGTCAGATATCTCCAGGACATCTCCATCTAAATCGCTGCCAGCCGTCGCTACAACAGCCACTGTCCGATTTTTGAGTTGAGGGCAATCTTTGGCTAGATGCCCCAACTCCTCACACCGGTAACATCTGATTTTGCTCAAGTCTCTCCTGGACTTGGACCGCCCTCGTTGCGATCTCCTGTCACTCTGTCTGCCGCCTCCTGCACTTTCAGAAGCCACCAAAGCTGAGCTACCGCCACCTGAGCTCGAAGCTGGGTTCTCCCTCCTGAGAACCTCGTTCTGGAGTATCACCGTGGTGACCTCGTCCATCTTGATAGTGCTCTTCCCCACTAGAAGAGCAGTCATCAAGGACTCGTACGAAAGGAGAAGCGACGCCAGCAAAATCAGCGCCCTGGTCTTCTCCTCAACATTCTCACCAACGCTGAGGAGGTCGGTGAGGATCTTCTAGAAGTGGCTGAGATGCTCCTGCACGCTCTGTCCCTCAGTCATCCACAGTTGGTAAAACTGCCTCCAGAGGAAAAGAGTGTTGGTGAGAGACTTCGCCATGTACAACTCCTCGAGCTTCGACCACAGCACCGTCGGGGAAGTCTCGCTCAGCATATGGATCACCACCTCATCCGTCAGGTACATGCGGATGGTACTCACCGCCTGCATTTGTAGCCGTTTCCAATCCAGCACCTCCATGGTGGTCGGCTTCTCATCGTACAAGAGAGCATCGATCAACCCCTGTTGGATGAGCACGTCCTTCACCCTTGCCTGCCACAAGGAGAAATTGCTCTTACCATCGAACTTGTTGATCTCCATCTTGATTGTTCCTATCTTCTCCATCTTCAGTCTTGCTCACCACCGCTGCAATCTGCATCCTTGTACCGCCTTGCTCTGATACCACTTGTTGGGTGGATGTCTGGCCAGGACACCACCTCCCAAGATCTTTTCAGTACCACGCGATGCAGCAGGAAGAAAGAAGAAATAAAACAAAAGAAAAACAATCAAAATATGTAGATCAGCCACAAAAGGGCTCGCCTCCACGGGGCATGCAAACTTCACTATGAAAAAGAAAATTTTACAAGAGGAGACCTCACCCTCAACCCTTGTACACCCAATTCTCTCTCACTTGAAGTTTCCCTCACAAAAGCTCTCTCTCTCTTGAAGACCCCCCTGAACCCCTGAAGAGCCTAGCGATCGCTGTCCAGAAGCCTCCTACTCCTTCTCTCTCAGCACTCTCGCCTCTCTCTCTTCTCGGGTTCGTACGGGCTTCGTATGGCGCAAATCCGAACCCCCCTGCTGGTCACAAGACCCTTTTTAAGGGTTAAACAGGGTTTAAACCTAATTAGATTAGGTTTAAGAGTCCTAAACAAGCCAAATCAACCTCCTGAACCGTTGGATCGTCACCGGAAATCACCTGGGCCCTCGATTGCGCTCCAGTCCACGAAATAGTGTCGTGGACCGCGAAAAACGCGTGAAAAACGCCCACGCGGTCCACAAGCCCCGTCGTGGACCGCCCGGTCCACGGTGGACCGGGGCAAAGGGCCAGCAGGCCGCGCCTAGGCCTGGGTCGGCCCGCGCGCGCTGGCCTGGGCCGTGCCTGCGCGCGGCTGGGCCACGCGCCCGACTGGGCCGCGGGCCTGGGTCGCACGTCCAGCGCGCCGCCGCCTGCGGCCACGCCACTGCCGCCGATCGCCGGTGGTCCTCCGCCGCCTCGATTCTCGTACCGACTTCAAAAGCTCGTATCTCCTCCATCCGAGCTCCGTTTCAGGTGATCTTGATCTCGTTGAACTCCGTTTTTCACCGCAAACCTCACTGTGGGCTCAATGTGGGTTGAATCTCGAGATGTCAAATCCTAACAATCATATCAATCCATACTCAGGCAATGGTAATAAAAGCAAACTTCTGATTTATTACTTCAATAAAAATGGTTCACCAATGACTAATAAGGTTGATTAACATAAATTCAAATCAATATTTATTCAAAACTAAACTAAACAAATGCCTTCTAAGATCATGTGCTCATCATTGCTTGGTCCCAGTCCTCACATGCTCTTTTGGGTTTTAAAAAAAAGAAATGAAGGAATGAGTTTTACATACTTAGTAAGTTATCAATATCTCTGAAAAATCAAATAAATTTAATTTTTTTTTCAAATATAGTAGTTAAAAATAATGGATACATATAACTTTAACTTTCAAAAAACTGCAATGCATAGGAGTAAAACTAGGGGTGTAAATGGACTGAATTAGATTGGATTATACCTAAATCCTTCTCTAATCCAAAATATTTTAGACTTAAAAATTTGGCTCCAAAATCGAACCAAATACTCTACTAGTCCAATTCAATCTAGTCCAAAAAGTTCGGATTGGATTGGACTAGACACTACAAGAAAATATATTTTTTGCAACGGTATTTTTCCGTCGCTAATAATGACTTACCGTCGTAAAAGCGTATTTGCGATGGTCTTGCGATGGTATTTTAACCGTCGTTGTTTCGACCGCAGTAAAAACTTTGCAACGGTGGAATACCGTTGCAAAAAATTTTTACGACAACTTTTTACAATGATAATTGCTTGCGTCATAAAAAGGCATCATATAAGATGTATTTGTGACATTTATTTGCAATAGAAGATACCGTTGCAAATAACTTTTTGCCATTGTATTTTGCCATCACAAATAAGTATTTTATTTTTACGACAACTATAGCCATCACAAACAGTGGTAGTAAAAATTTTTTTAGTATAGCACTCTACCGTTGTAAATAGTGGTAGCAAAAAAAAATTTTTTTTATATCATTTTGCCGTCACAAATAGTGATAGCAAAAAAATTTTTTTCTTTACAGCACTTTACCGTCGTAAATAGTGGTAGCAAAAAAAAGTTTTTATTATCTTCGATATATTATTTACGATAGCAAATACCGTCGTAAAAAATATAAATTATATTTTTATTAATTATATTTGTTTTTTTATTTTTTTTATATAAATGTGCCTATGAACTTATAACCATTATTGAAACATATGCTTATTAATTAGAGAGGAAATAAAGCATAATACTCAAATATTGAAAATAAATCCATTCAACCAAAAATAATTTGAAATGCATTATCCAATATTAAAAATTCATCCAGATTTTACTCAAACATAACATAAGTATTCAAGTACATATCCATTGTACAAAATATAATAAAAACCAAAACAGAATAAGAAATTTGCTTGCTTCGTCTTCATGAACTTGTACCTAAATCTGAAAATAAATAAACAATATATATTAATTTAATAAATTATTATAAAAAATATATAAAATGAAATCACCAACAAAAATAAATTTTTTAGAACAAAGGTTACAATGGAATCTACTTACAATTTCCTTCTTCCTGTACCAAAGATGTGCCAACAATATGAACATGTTCATATTGTTGGCACAAAGGTCTAATGCAAGAAATTATTGTTTTGTATACTACACAATGGTCAGATTTACTTTAAAACTAGCAGCCAGCTTGGAGCTACCAATCATGCATAACATTTCAGTTTTTATTATCTTCCTCATTAAAATGACTGCAACTATTCAAGTATCATCTTGTACCCCCTGCCAACACTAAAGTCGGTAGCGCTGAAACCAAAAAAGTTCAAAAGACTTGAAAAAAAAATCAATTCTGCAGCCTAAGATATTCTGAACTGTGATGAGCTAAAGACCTCTGGAATCACTTGCAAGTATTGATTCAACAGTGAGGCAATAACCCAACCTACATTTTTAATGGACCAATACAATGAATGCTTTCTCTCAACAAATCATCATTATGCTCATAAGCACAAGGTCTTTAATTTAATCACAGGAACCATGCAAATATCCCACCACATTCACCTCGAAAAATGATTCTATGCTTCTGAAACAACACAGAGAATCATGTTAAAACTAAGAGAATACATTCTTGAATCTGGGTTCATGAGTAAGCATAAGTAGTTTGAGCAAGATTGGGATGGATTAGGCCACAATGACTTTAGGAAATTGTTGGCCAGCTAAAAATATTTCCATTCTTATACTTAACATTTTCAAGAACAGGTGAGAAGAAGCAATAAGAAAGAGGTGAAAACAAAAAATTAGGAGTAGATAAAATACTAAACATAATATAGTAAAAGAATTAGAGGTGGTTCGCTATCACTGTAAGGAAGTGGTTCAAGTAAACAGCATGCAAAAATTGCATCACAGATTCAATTTTGGTCTCTGCCAAATGGAAAGTAGTATTCCATAGTTTGTTCCTAAATTGATATGAGTCATTTACTTATTAAAAAAAAAAGCCTATAAATATAGTTGCACTTCTTTGGCTGCAAGATTGATTAGAGAGATTTGCTATAAGGAATACAAACTAACAGAATCAGAAGACAGACACCTTACAAAGCAAACTTATTTGTGAAAAAAAAGGAATCATTAAATCCTGAACTTCTACAAATTCAGACAAAGAATAAACAAGAAGAAAAGCTGGACTAGTGATTCTAAATTGAAAGATTTGCATAACTCCAATCAAATTTCTTAGTTTTTACTCCATTCACCTCTAAGAGACTTAAAACCCCAAGAACAGCTATTCGTGAGTCCTCTTAGGACCCAAAAGCCAAGCAAACCCTTCAAAATCTCTCTTTTTTCCCAACAAAATGGGAACTTTAGAGGGGAGGGGGAAAAAAAATATTATGCATGCGATATACATGCGACTAAACCCACATATGCATGATGCATGCTTTGATGTATGTACTCTTTTGTATATATGGCTTGGTGCAATGATGAAAGGTTCCGTTTGTCCATCATCTGCCAGTAAGTCTAAATTAATAGAACAATTTTAGCAATGTAATATGATCATTGTGCCAACAATATGAACATGTGCCAACAATAATATAATTCACCAAAAAAACCAAGTGGGGTTTGCTTGTGACCTTTATTTCACAGGATCCAGGATCCTTTAAACAACTAAAATGATGCAGCCTGTCACACTAAAAGAAAAAAGAATCTGGACAATAAGAATATCATGACAAACTTCATCAGGCACCTGAGTGAATCTCTCATTTTTCGATGCATGTGTTTGGTGAGCACTAGATGCATCTGGAACCTATATATTATAAAAAATTGAAAGATATAAAATTAATTATAAATAATAATCAATTAATGTATAATATAAATCTAACTAAATAAATCATACCTGTCCACTACTGGATGGCACCGAATGAGGAGTACCTACTGGGCTATGCGCAAAAGATCCACTCGCTATTAAGCACGCATCTGATGGAGCTGTGCCTCCAAGTAGGAAATCTTGTCATCAAACTCAGTCCGAAGCTCATCTCGAATCCTCCTAATGGTCTCCTCTGATGGTGTCTGATTAGATTGCTGATACAAACATCGCTTTATCATGCTCGAACTTCAAGTACGTATCCGTCCATGTCCATCTTCTCCCATCACCTCCACAAATATACGATCTTTTAGTTCTGATGTGCGCTCATCCTCAGGTACCTCCTCAAGTCGTCGTTTCATCTCCTCCTATAATAAAAAATTATAATATTGATATTAATATATAAAATATACTATATGTAATGAAAATTTAAATTATGTACTTACTATACACTCTTGTGCATCCGCATCGATGACACTCTGCTTTGAAGTACGTGTTCTAATAAACATGCTTAGTCGATCTGTTTCTAATCCCTCTGCTTCCATCTATTAACATAAATAATCCAATATATATAAGAATTTATACTAGAGTTATATTTAGTATAAACTTATAATATTTTAAATATACATTTGCTCTAATAACAGAAAATAAAGTTCTCCCTGTCTTATGCAAGCCCCCAACATCTTCCTGTTATTTTTGTTTCGTGCACACTGTGCCTACAAAAGTTATTAATGTAATTAAAAATATAATATATAATTTTATTATATAAAAAGAAACTAATCACAAAAGAATAAGTATCTGAACATCTTCTTGTCCCCAATAACGAACAAGTATCTCCCACTGATCAGCTTTCACACGCGGAGGAGGTTTAAAGATAAGATTTTCTTTCCTTTGGTGCTCATCATAGTAATGATGCTTGATATAAGACTTTCAATTTCTCCACATCTCACCAACCGACCTTAAACAATTTTCTCTATATTCACTAGGGGCATCTGTGTTATCCTACAAAATTAAAATTTAATAAAATTAATAATCATATAAAATGTATGAATATAAAGGATAAGAGTACTTATTTTACATCTCCTTCCAAATATAATCTACAATTAAATATATAATTATAAAATAAAACTTATAAATATATTTTACCTACACCTCTTTTCAAATATGGTCTAGAATATATTGGGGTATTTTTGTCCAAGATGCATATATCAATGGGACATATGTCCCATTTTTCACTATTACCCCTAATTGACTCTTGAACTTACTTGCATTGGACCCACAAGGTTGCATATGAGCATCAAATACTAAAGAAAATTTTTGACTCATGCCCCAAAACTCAATATCGTGAGCTGTGCCTCGATCTCTTCGTCTAGAAGTTAACTGACTTGAAATATCTAATTAGTATCCAAATACAATAATCAGATAAGATAGTACAATAATTTTAACTTTACATAAGTAGAATAAGTGATTTTACCTGTAATATCTGATGACTGTGGCTGAGATAATGTGGTCTCTGATCGCCGTCTATGTGGCTGAGTATTATATGCTGAAAATGATTGTTGCTGTGACTCATCATGATTGGACTGAGATGATGAATAAACCTGTAATGTATCCAACATGGATACACCACGTCTCCTCTTTGGAGCCATCCTATATGTAAAATATAAAAAGTAAGCATCATCTTCATCTTAACTAACAAATGAATAATAATAACTAACAAAAGGTAAATATAAAAATTAAATATACAGAATTTAACTAACAAATGAACAATAATAACTTACATACAATTTTTTATAATTAATAATGGTCATTCGTCTTCATCCATCTCAACATCATCTTCGATGGATCTCATATCATCTACAGTTGTTCCATCTATACCTTCTCTTACCCAATGAACATCATCATCACGAGTATATATTGTCTCATCTAAATATTGCTCGTTAAAAAGCTCTGCTTGAGATACTGATTTAACATTATTTGAACCATCTTTTGAATACATATCAAACAAATCTCTAATTGTCATCTTGAGAACAACACCATCCTGATTCTACAGGATCTGAAATATAACATACTTGTTCTGCTTGACTTGCTAGAATGAATGGTTCATTTGAAACATCATTGTCATTATATAAAAGATGACTAAAATTGACAAGTGTCATCTTAAACTCATCTATCTTCGTTCCTTTGATATCATCAATCCAATCACATTTAAATAGCACAAATTGCATATCATTGGTATATCGAATCTTGATAATATCTATCAATCTTCCATAATAGGTTATATCTCCAATACTTGTATGTGCCTTGACAATAATACCATGGCTTTGAGTGGTTCTCTTGTTATCCTTATCAAGTTTGCAAAATCGAAAGCTGTTGATGATATATCCACCATAACGTCATACAAATTGGTCTGGACCTCTAGCAAAATGCTGAATTTCATCTGAGTACTGAATTTCAGATGTTCTTACCTATATTCAATATAATATTTTAAACTTTCAAATTATATAAAAATTAAATGATAAATAAAAATTTTAAATTTGAATTGTTAGAAAAATTAAATATGATTACTTACATGCTCCATCAATCATGTGTGAAAAGTTGATACATGAATCTTTTCAATTTGATCATCTAATGAACGAGGTATTTATCTTCTTAAATATTCAATGTGCTTCCTATAAATATTATAAACAATACTTTGAATAAGTATAAATTTGTTAGTATATCTTACAAGTTGATTATAAAATTTACATTCGAATAGAAGTTATAGCATCAATATTTTGCAGCACAAAATGATGAGCTTGCTCCCATATGACTTCATCAATATATATTTTGGCTCCCTTTCCAATAGGATGATATGAATTATTTCCACCATCATTATTCCGAATCAATCGATTTGATCTAGTTTCAACATCCTGTAAATATTTTAAACAAAAATTCATATAAATATCTTAAACAAAAATTCATACACTCTTCCATCAGGTATCTTTTGGCAATTGAGCCTTCTGGATGAGCTCGATTACGCACATAAAGTTTAAGCATAAGTAGATACCTATATAGATATAAATTAAATAAAATTTACATAACAATAAATTGAAATCGAAAGAGTATGATGTGCTTCATTTTATATAAATAATATTATCTTTCAATAGGATACATCCACCTAAATTACACTACTCCAGCAATGAGTGCCTCTTCTGTAAATGTATAGGTAAATGCTCCATTATATCAAAAAATGAAGGTGAAAAATCTTCTCAAGCTGGTAAAGTGTTAAAGCAATATGACCTTGAATATACTCTAGGTCAGCCATCTTGTTTACCTTTGAGCATAATTGTCTAAAGAAATTTGTTAACTCAATCAATGCCTCAACCACATCCTTGCTAATACTTTGCGTACAGCTACAGAAAGTAATTATTGCATCAAAATATGATTGTCATGACTTTTTAATCTCCAAATATTACGTTCCTTTAAATATACGCAGCGACTGATATTAGATGCATAACCATCAGGGACTCTGATATTTTTTAAGAAGATATCTTTGTCATCTTTGGACATTGTAAAATAAGCTGGAGGCAAATAAGCCTTACCAGACACTCGTTATTATAGATGTAATGCTTTTCTTATACCCATTTCTTGCATATCATATCGAGAATTTAAATTATCCTTGGATTTTTCTATAATCCCCAATATTGTCCAAAGTATATTGTCACATACATTCTTCTCAATGTGCATGATATCAAGATTATGCCGAATCAAATTATGCTTCTAATATGATAAATCAAAAAATATACTCCTCTTTTTCCATCCAGATTTTTTTCCACCTGAAGTGCCTTTTTGATTTTCTTCAATTTTTCTCTTTACAAGGTCATTCTTTTTATATTCTGTGAGTACTCCATTCAATTGATTTAGTATATCACAACCTGATAATTTAACAGGCTTCCTTCTGTATTCTCCTTGACCATTAAAAGATATTCTATCTCTTCGAAATCTATGGGTATTCGATAAGAACCGTCGATGCCCTCTATAATAAAAATTTCTACCATATGACAATCATGTTGATTCTGTTTGATTGTAACAAGAAGGACATGCAAGTTCACCTTTTGTACTCCATCCAGATAAATTTGCATATGCAGGAAAATCACTGATTGTCCATAATAATGCAGCATGAAGTTGAAACATTTCCTTTTTTTGATGCATCATACGTAAGTACCCCTTTCTCCCATAATTTATTTAGTTCTTCAATCAAAGGTTGTAGATAAACATCAATCTTATTGCCCGATCCTTTTGGTCCACCAATAAGCACAGAAAGAATAAAGAAAGGTTGTTTCATAGACATCCACGGTGATAAATTATATAGTATTAGAACAACAGGTCAAGTGCTATGAGCTATAGACATTGATCTAAATGGATTAAATCCATCAGCTACTAAATCAAGTCTAATATTTGACATCTGCAGCAAAGGATGGATTCCGTTCATCAAAATTCTCCAAGCAATTGAGTCTGCAGGATGACTTTAAACACCATCTTTTGTTCATTCCTCCTCATGCCATCTCATTAACTTTATAGTTTTTGACGACATAAAGAACTTCTGCAACCTCGGCTTAAATAGAAAGTACCGCACTTGTTTTGCAGCAATCTCATTATTCTTAGTAGTATTATTATTTGAATCTTCTGTAAATTGTTTGTATCTAGAGCTCTAACATATTTGACATTTATCATGTTCTTCATCTTTGTCTCTAAACAACATGCAATTATTGGGACATGCATCCCATGTCTCATAAGTAAAATCCAAATCCGTGGTGATTTTGTTTGCTTATAATATGAATTTGGCAAGCATACTCCTTTTGGAAATGCATCATTCAACAATTCTAGTAACAATGTAAATGACTTATCTGTCCATCCACTTAGTACTTTCAAATACAGTAAACGAACAATAAATGACAGTGAGGTGAATTTCATGCAATTTGGATAAAGTGGACGTTCTGCATCTTTAAGAAATCTAAAAAAATCTTTCATTTCTTGATTAGACCTCTCGTGACCCTCATTCTCCATTAAATGATTAAATTCCATATTGTCATTTGACATTAAGATTTCAGTTGCCTCTTATATCATTCCAACCATATCATCTTTCATATCAAAAAAATCTCTACTTCCACAGTCTTGGTTAGACCTAGTAGAATAGTACGTCTCTCCATAATAAGTCAAATCTTATATGTCGTCAAGAAATTTTTTGTAATAATATGTTGTTTACTAAATGTCGGTCCTCAAAAAAATAATTTTTACACTTCTTACATGGATAATAAATCTTTGCATCATCTGTCTGATTAACATATGCAAAGTCTAAAAATTTATTGACTCTCTCAATGTATATAGGTGAAGTCCTTTCTCGTAAATCAATCTAACTTTTATCCATAACTATTATCCACTGATACTGTTATCGTTATGTATTTCCTGAAAACCATATACAATAATTTCTTTATAAATATCAAAAAAAATAAAATTTATAAAAAAATAAAATTTACGAGGATAAATATCGAAACAGATACAAACTTCTTAGTAATATGAAGATGATCTCTTAAAATAAAAGAAGAATAAAATACTAAGAAACTTTAAGCAGGAGGGTCTAAGTTTAGACCTTTCAAAAGAAAAGGAAAAATATACTGGCAAATCTCTTTCACATATATGACATGACATACTAGCATAATAAAAGCAAATTAATCACCCTGGCCCCATTGTTTTCTCTGAAGAAATTATTGTTCATACAAAAATAGTTATGTCAAAATATCAAAGGACCTCTCTGATGTTGAGTCCAACCTCCCCCAGGCCAGAAAAAATAATCTCAAACAGTAGGCTTTGCTTAAATCTTTTTTAAGGGATTTACTTCATGGCATAAAATGGGGACCAATTGGAAGGCTAACTAATATGACAAAGGTTGAGGGATTTATTGCATGAAAAAACTCAAGACTGGTGGGAAAGCTAAGAAACATGGACAAAGAGTTAGGGACATAGCAGGAAGATTTTTCTTTTCAAAAAGATCATACGGAAACTCCCAATCCCTAAAAAATACAAACTGTTCAATTGGTTAGGCTATAACCGTAAGATTCTTACTGCCAATGATCTTGAGAAAAAAAGATTTCATGAACCTAACAGATGTCAGTTCTGCTATAATGACTACGAATCTCTGAATCATATCATGCTCCATTGCAGTTATTCAATTGAAGTGTGGAAGAGGACTCCACAGAAATGCCACATTACAGACCTTCCAATCAACATAGAAGAACTTAAAAATAGTTTATTTCTTAGTGAAAGACTGGACAAAGAACTCGAAAACAGAAGACCTATGCTCATTTATTTTAGACTTTTATACTGAAGGTAACTAAAGTTTTTGCCTTCTGTTTTATTTCAAAGTCCAACCCTGCTGCTCTGGGAATATCAACCAGACTCTGTCTCCAATTATTCAAGCTACAGTTACCTTGACAAAAAGAAAAACTATTACTTCGATAGCTCGACGGTACCCTAGGGTAACTAGGAACCACAAGTTACTGTGTAATATAACTTCCTTTTTATAGGACACCTACATGCATTTTGTTTTCATCCTCCTCTCACCTTATCGGTACAAATGTAAATCCTATAACCCTGTACACATCCCTCTGTCTGTAACAACAATTATTATATAATATTATATGCAAAGGGGAACCTCCTCACTTCCTTCTTGCTTACCTTCAAAAATTCTGACAGGATGGATAACAAAAAATCAATTAAATGTGTCCTTTTTGAGGCTGTAAAATAGCACAAAATTACCAGAATTCCAACTGAAAAGAACCTAATGAGGATTGCAATGATCGAAAAATCAGAACAATAATCGGAAGGAAAAATTAAGGGTTAAATGGAGACCAAGACTGGAAGATGGAACAAACTAACCTTGAGAAGTGTATTTGGATGTTGGAGGGATTGGAGATTAGCCCCTCCAAGGCGGTGGGAAGACGAGGGAGAGGACTTTTGGGGATCTGAGGCTTTCATCCCAAGGAAATGAGATCAATTGATAAAAATCATTACATTGAAATCAGCAACATCTGTAGCACATCTACCTTGCTATAAAGAGAAGATAACGTAAATATATATTCCCATTTGTTCTCTCTATTCGGTTGATATCGAAGAGGGAGAGATCGAGAAGGAGAGGGAGGGATCGTACCTGATCAGGCTGGGGCACGCCGAAGAGATTGGGGGGCATACCATGGGGAGGGGCACGATGGAGAGATCGAGGGGCACGTTGAGGTTTGGAGCGGAAGAGGGGGAGGAGGCGCAGTAGGATTTGGAGAGGAGAAGAGGAGACTACGGTAGGAGAGGGGAAGCTGAGAGTTGAGTGCGGGCGGTGGGATGGGATTTTATTTTTTTTACCACGGTACAATGCCGTCGCAAAAAAGAAAATTAGGCACCATGTTAAAAAATATAGGCGGAAGGTTTTTTATCATGACAAAATACCGTCGCAAAAAAATATAAAAATTATGGATTGATTTTTTACCACTGCAAAATACCATCTCAAATATATATATATAATATATATTATATATATATATATATATATATATATATATATATATATATATATAATCATGAATTATTTATCACGATCTACTGTTGTGATAAAAGTCGTAGATTATTTATCACGGTGTATTGCCGTCGTAAAAACTTTATTTTTTACTACAAAATTTGATTGTCGTTACAAATAGCAATTAAAATTTATATCTTATTCGTGAAGGATTTTTGCCATCACAAATAAATTTTTTGCGATGAAAAATTAGCTGTCGCAAATAAGTCCGTCGCAAAAAAATCTTTTTCTTATAGTGAGATTTTTGGATTTTTATATATATTAGACTACAATTTGATCATAATTCAAAATCAAGTTATATGAATTTGAAACATATACTACTTATAGGTACTCTACAATATCGCTCTACATCTAATAACTAATATTATAATAGCAATGGATAAGAAATAAAAAATATAAATTTCAATACTAAGGGTCTCAACAACTCATACTATAATAGCATCATGTTAAAAACATAAGTTCTAGATTTACAAAAAAAATTAAATTATCAAAATATAATAAGTTCCATAACATTTTAAAAAAACTAAACTTGAAACCCACCCAGCCCCCCCCCCAACACACACACACACACATACTATATATATATGTGTGTGTGTGTGTGTAAAATCTAAAAGTCCAAACTAGAAGAATGGATTGGATGTGGTTTGGATCCATAGTTTGGACTTTGGATTAGATTTGAATTTTATAACATTAAATCCAAATTCAAGTCTAAAATTCAAAATTTTTAAAAATTAACTTCAAATCCAAAACCAAAGTCTAAAAATCCAATCCGGTCCTTTAATTTGGTTTGGATTCTGAATTTTCTCCAATCCACTTACACTCCTAAGTAAAATACAAAATTCTCTCTCAATTTTTGATGATTATGATCACAAACAGTCATGTAACAAGATCCAGAAGAGACTAACCTCTGAATACAAATATGCGAACCATCAATACATACCAATGATCAGCCACACTAGCTAGATCCAAAAGTAAAATTAGCTCTGATTCACATGGCCATGATCAACCCTATGGTCGGACAAATAGATTAGTTATAGAAATAAACATATGATTCATCAGTATGTGCCAGTGACTAGTCTCGACTAGTTAGATCTAGAAAGACTAATTCTACCAACGATTAGCACCGATTAGTTAAATCTAGTAGAAATTAGTTTCTAATCGTATGGACAACAATCAGTTCCGTTGGCTAAATCCATATTATAGTTTAACTAGAGAGTTGTTTTTCATAATTTTTATGATATACTTATTTCTATAATTTTTTTAATAAATTTTTATATTTTATTTTTGAAAATAAAAGGATATTTTTAATTCAAAAGTTTATGCAAGCCTAATACCATGCAACAAAGAGAAACCATCATATTAAAATTTACAAACATATCAAGATAATACTATGCTTGATCCGTAAGTTTGAATTTTATTTTACAATAAGATACATACTTTTTCAAGCTTTCAATTTTTAAATATTTCAATAATTTTTATATAATTTTTTATTTAAAAATATATTAAATATATTAAATAAAATTTGAAAGATAAATAAAATTTACTATCGATTAGATCCAAAATTTATGATCTTCAACTCACAGCCCAATCTCTAGATCTGGTGCTCTTTTGGTAATGAAGCCTCTAACATAAGCAATTTATAAGTTTTATTAGTCTTCAATTCGAAAAAAATTAAGATAAATAGAAAGAGACTCTTAGTCTATTCCCGATCTAAGTCAAAATTTGAGTTAATTCACGAGTCGGATTTATACGGTTCAAATTGATCTAGTTCAATCGGATTAGGATCTGATTTATGGGATGCATTCACCAAAAGGTTGGATCCCTTTCCCTCCCCTCTCTCTTCCTTTCTCTCTCTCTCTCTCCTCCTCTCTTTCTCTCCTCTTTTTTTCTTTCTTCTTTCCTTTCTTCCTCTCTTCTCATGCCGATCCATGGGTTTCACTCAGACTCCCTAAGGGAGAGCAAAGGCGAGGAGGGGTGGGATCCATGGTGGCAGCTCGACCGGAGTGCTAATGGCTAGAGGCAGTGGTCTGATTGTGCACAGAGGATCCGAAAAAAGAAAAAGGCGCACTGCCCCTTGCCGCCGTGAGCGAATATTCAAAACAACAATCAGTTAGCTCCAAAAGAATATCACAATTAGATAGATATTCTACATGATTAGCTTACCAGGACCACCTATCAACCTAAACTATAGTTCACAATGATCAGCTAGCTTATGTGCCCTTGTCATTGGCTACTTTCCCTCTAACATATGTCCTACATTTTTGTTTATACAAATGCGATCTCATTAACTTCATCTTTTAGGCAGCCAAGGATAAAAAATCCTTGGTATGCAGGATCCGAACCTTTTTTAACACGGGGGAAAAATATTGAATGAAAAGAAATATTGAACTATTTAAACCCGAGTAGATGTTCAGTGTCTCGCAAAGAAAAGAAAATATTGAATGGAAAGCAAACACTTTCTATAAGAATTATATGAAAACAGGCCAAAAAATCTTATTTATAATGCAAGCTGGACTCTAGCTGTTTGTGTATGTCACGCATAAAGTCATGGCGGAGATATCCAATTCAAACACGTAGATTTATTTTGGTTACCCGCCTGGGGACCTTCTCATTAACCAACGATTCAAAAAAGACATAAATGAAGCAGAGCTTGTGCATTTTAGAAATAACATTTAAGAAATTGATGTTTGTGCCTTTTATTTCAATTTTTTTGCTTTATCTGGTTTTTTTTTTATGTACAGATGGGAGGATCCATCTTCCTACAAAGAGCACGCATGCTTTTCTTAATGAAATGCCTTCCGCGCATTGTATCTGGATGGCATTCAAAATGTACCCTAACATGAGGGGTTGGCTTTCAAATATTCATGATATTTGGATGGCTTGGAGAAGGAGAAAATTTGATTTGTCGGTTAAAAGAGCTATAGACCAATTTGCTGGCTGCATTTTGTTGAGAAATGTGGAAAAAAAAAATTTAAGAATCTTCAAAAAAAAAAATTATTCTAAATTTATTGTTGTTCAGAAGATTCTGCATACCTTCTATAACTGATTCGATGCACATTTGTAGCCCGAAAATGAAAGATAGTCATGAAAGCTTATGGAGAATTTTACAATCACTACTTCAGCGTTCCCCTATCTGAATATCCTTGTGCAGGTTGTGTGTGTGGAAGCAAAGAGGTGGTTGGAGTTGAATCCGAAGTTGGCTGCCAAAGAAAGAAGATTTTTTCTAGGTATTGTATTTTTTCTTCTACTCTAAATGGCTTTGGTCCAGCCAGTTTTGTTATTTTATATTTTTTTTTTTTGCCTCTTTGATAGTATATCAATAGTTTTCTTGTAGATTTTTCCTCTGTAAACACTTTATTCTAATAAAATGGATGGCTCTACTTCTCTTTATATCAAAAAAAAAAAAATTCAGGTCGTGACATGAATTGTATGAATATCGATCACCTCATGGTCCTATATTTTATTAAGCTCGATTGGAGTCCTAAACATTGATAGGTTTTCTAATCAAAGAAATGGCTGAGCATGGTGTTTTATAACACTATTGTTTCTAAGAATCTTGAGAATAACCTATAGAAATTTGCCAAGCATGTTTAAGGATTAATCAACGGTCTCGCTCGTGAGAAATCATAAGAGCATGATCCCCCACTACAAGTGTGGCTCTATACATATAGGTCCCTTGGTGTGCCACAGAAGCTTAGGAGCTTTCCAAACTAATCTTTCAGTCCTTAAGAGTACCCACACCAGGTAGTAACACACAGAAGGACAGGCATAAGCTCATACGCCATGACAAATACCGGTCACCACCTTATTGGGTATGGAGTTGCTTAAAATGACTTCCTTATCCCAGAGACAGCATGCATGGACAACAGATACTAAGGCCATTTAATAGAGAACCTCTCCTGAAAATCAAAAAGCATCAAACTATGTCAAAGATATTTTACTGAGGTAGAGAAGGCTTCGATCTTATATGAGTTAAATTTTTTTTTTAATTTAAAATCGATATGGAACCAAGACGCTATTCTCACATATCAAAAATAACTTTGCATCAATTGAAAAAACTGTACGGTAAAAAATTACAAAATGGCCAAGAATCTGTAAGATAAAAAAAAACTCCATTAATTCCTTCTATATCATTAAGTTGCTGGGAATTATGAAGGGAGAGAAATGCACGTTTTTGCCTCAGCATGAAGAGAACATTTATGCCGTTTTGCAAAAGACATTTCTTTCTTTTAGCATTTGGGGCCCCATTTGCTTGTGAAAGATGGAGACGTCACATCAAAACTTGTGGACAAGATTGCAATCCTTGGCGCATCCAGATGGCTGGATGGCTGATCTACTTTTCTAAACGTGCTGTTAATATTGGATCTTGTTGAAACTGGCCATTGTCTTCTCCATGCATGTACTTGATTTAGTTGTTCTCTTAAATTTCCTATTCTTTATTCTCTATAAACATTGTAAATTCCTATCTGCTTCCTTGATAAATAGGTGATAGCATCCTGCTACCTCCATTCACACACGCGCGCGCGCACATATATATCTAAAAGAAAAAAATCCTTCCATATCATCAAGTTTCAACCATGTGGAATGGATTGAGATCATTAAGCCTGTATAGTTTCTGACTATAAAATCTTTCCAGAAATAATCCTCAGATTAGAGGGAGATAGAAAGTAGGAGTCTCTGTTCTTACGATGGCAGGTATTTTTGTAGACCAAGCTGCAATCAATGTAGATGGGTTATCTATAAGAGATCATTTTTTTGTAGATAAATATCATGAAAAAATTGTTCAATTTTTTCATTAACTAATTTATTCATGTTCTTATATTTTTCAAGATGAATAAGTTACTTTACTATGGACAATATTTATCCATAAAATGAGAGAAAGTTTTACCCATTCAGAAGGTGGCTAAATCATTTTTCCATCACTTAGTAAGATAAGCATTTAATGCTGTATTTAAAATGTCCATCCTTATTTCCAATGTCTCTATCATTCAATGCTTAATAACTTAGTCAAATTTAAAAAGTACAAAAGATATTATAGAAAATATGGATAAATTTTATTAACTTATTTAAGAAAATAGTAATATAAAAAAATATGGATAACAAATTTTAAAGTCACTTTTCTATATGTAAAAGAATATAGATAAATTATTTTTTATTTAAATATTATTTAAAAAATATTTATTCAAAAAAATTTTGATTCTCAGATAAATTTTTTATTTAAAAAAAAATAAATCTCAAGAAGAATGAAAATTCTTGAGGTACGGAGGGTGACTGCACCCCTCCAAGCCTTCCATAATTGACTTCACATCAGCCACACAAATTATAGACCAAAGAGTACTCAAATCTAAGAAAATCCAAACATGGCTTTTTTTAATTTAAACGTTCGCTTGCTTTTCCTTGGATTGCCTACAAAGAAGCCTATTCACTGGACGGTGAGAAATGAACTCCAAACATGGCTTTTTTTTTGACTGTTCGTTTGCCTTGCCTTTGATCGCCTAGAAATAGAATCAAGAAATTCCCTTTTTATTTGTGGATGATTGACATGCTCACATCTCATCCAATGTTCTTTTCCCAAGTGCTTCTTGTTTCAAAATCTTCAATAAATATGTTGTTAAAAAATGATTAATCATTGTAAGCACTGCAAAATAACAGGGTACAAGCAGAGTACTAATCAGTATTCAGTCAAGTTAAAATGGAGAAGTTACTCTTTTTTGGGAAAAGGAATGGAGAAGTTACTCATGAAAAGGTTGACATAAATATGTACTGAAAATAAACCAAAATTAATGTTGAATGATTGCGAAATGACTACGAACCAAGCATTGAAGAAACAAATAGGAAGAAAACACGCCAGCAAAACTACAGGATCTCGTTAACTTTTTCGATTGATTCAAAACATCCAAAAGTATGACAGGTGACTTCCACTTGAATGGTCTGGCTCCAATCCAAATGGATGCCTGGGGCACGCCTAATCAACTCGCAGTTCTGTGGTTGATGCCCTGTATAGAGATTCATCTAGAGTGGGTCCATAAAGGCTTATATATTTCTGGTTCTAGTTTTTACAAGACCCAAGACTATGTACAGAATGCTAATTCCTAACTTTACCAGTGCATGTAACCTTAATAAAAAGTAAAAGCAAAAAGAAAAAGAAGAATATTTGAACATTTGAAGACCTTGATTAATCTCATCCTCGAACCATGCACACGTGTTCCACTTCCACCTTGATCAACTTGCTTTCCCTCAAAAGAGGGACCTTAACTGATGAAAATGCGTGTGAGATGCCTTGTTGATACTTTCCACTAGTTTTTCTACACTCCATGAATACAAAAGCTCTCACCAAAAGAATAGACAGGGGAGAGGCCATCTTCGTGGAAACAAATACAACAAAGACAAAAGCATAGGAATCTATCTCATTTGGCAATTAGCAAAATAAATGTTTGGTGCCAAACTTCCCCACGGGCACTTTGAATTAGTCCAAGTGAAAAAAAGAAAAAAAAGAAATAAAGGTCCCCAAAAGATAAAACTTTGCAGGCCATGCCATGCCTTCGACCCAAATCATCTTATCTGGATACTTTCCCCACAAAAATAACAACACTAACCCAACTTTTGTCCCAGTAAACCGAGGCAGCACACCAAACCCCACCAATTCTTTTCCTAACCGCAGTTCTTTTGTCAGGCCCGTCAGCCTCGCCAGTTGACTGGGCCTAAAGACGCCCATTCCACCTTTTAATCTCCAAACATAGCCCAAATGTTTATTTTTAATTTTTTATGCAGGGCTCGGTTCCTCGTGGGGAACAAAAGATAGGGAGGGAAAGACCCGATAAATGTGGCCGCATTCGCAGTCGGTCATGCCAGGTTTTCATCTCATCCAATGCCATGTGTCCAGTTCGTTATAGAAAATCCTCATTTTTAACGCAAACAAAATTTTTATATATTAGTAATAAAAATAAAAGCAAGAGAATAAAATATCTAAAATCCCGCTCCATTACCGAAACAGTTAACTCACTCGATATTCAAAAATAAAAAATTAATAAAAAAAAGATAAACTACTTTCTCTCCTCTCACATTGCCAAATTTTTTTTAAGAAAAAAAAAAAGCCGAATAATTGACCTTCTGACAGGCTCGGTTTCTCGAAAAATTTTAGGCGGTAGGGAGAGGATCGATTGGAAATAAATCACCAATATCTTGGAAGTAATCATCTCCCTGCCATGACACTGAGGCGAGGTTTAAATCAGAGCTCAGCATAACATCGCTTATGTCGCTGGTGAAGAAGCCAATCTCCGCCGAGTCCGCGAAGAATCCTGGCTCGGACGAGTCGAAGCCGAGCAAATCGTTGTAGAATGGCACCTCGTCGAATGACATGAAGTCCCCAAACTCGTCCGGTAAACTGATGCTGGCGGGGAGAATACTAGCCTTCTCATCCGATACTTCAGTCGGCGTTTGCTGCTCTTCTTGGGCCTTGTTCTCCTCCGACTTGTCGGCGGCGGAGGGTGGGAAACCGTAGAGGACGGAGGTCGGGGAGGAGAGATTGGGTGACTCCTCACCGGAGTCGTACCCGCCGGAGACCGTGCCATCGGAAAGGTTCTTCGTCGGAGGAGAAGGTTGCGCCGGGGCAGCGGCGGAGGTGGGGACTGAGCGGGTAGAGAAGTTGGTGGTGGCATCGGGGCCACGGAGCTGGATGGCGGCGGAGTCGTACACCTTGGCGGCCTCCTCCGCAGTATTGTACGTGCCGAGCCACACCCGGACACGCCGCCAGGGATCGCGGATCTCCGCGGCGTACTTCCCCCATGGCCGCCGGCGGACGCCACGGAACCTCGGGGCCGCCGGCGAGCCAGGCTTGTCACCGGGGGTTCCAAGGACCGGCTTCTTCTTCTTTCCGCCTACCTTTCCTGATCTCTCCTTGTCGCCAGCGGCGATAGCGGTGGTCTTAGCGGGGCGGTCCTCGAACCTAATCTCTTGGACATAGCGCTTCACACGGCGGCGGAAGTAACAGCAATCTTCTTCGTCGCTGGAGGAGTCGGTGGCGTCGTAGTCGTCGCAAAAGATACGCACCATCCTTCTGCCAGCCAACTTGTTGGCTTTGCCGGAGCGGTATATTGACCGCGGCCGCGGCTTTGGATTCACGTTAACATGCTCGGTTCTCTTAACTGGCAAAGAATACATCATGTCCATCGCTTCAAAATCTATGCTTCTCTATTCTATTTGCATTTGCTATTCTCCACTGCAACACAAAAATAAATCATTAGCCCTTTCAAAAAAAATTATTTTTTTAAAAAAAACTAAAGCTCATGGTAGAACAGAAAAAAGAGGATTCCTGATATTTGCAGGGAAAAAGAGGGTTAAAAGAGATAAAGTTATGATTTTTAACGAAAAGTGAAATTTAAAGAAAAATCTAGAAGAAAAGAGATCAAAGGAATATGAAATTCGTCTTCAAGAAGACAACTGATGTAATATAGATCAAAAATTTCCACGGAGAGGGGCAGAGAGAAGTCAGGGAGGAGAAAAGAGAAACGGCAAGAAAATTTCGAGCAAAACCGATCAAAACCAAAAAAAAATCTGACACCAAAAATAAGAAATAATTAAATTATTACCTCAAAAATAATATGAGACAAACACTGGCGACTTATGGCGGAGCGATCACCGTGGTACTCTCTTCCAGGGGAACAGAAGAGGCACAAAGTTCTAGTCTTGACAACCTCTGCAATCCGTATAAGAGAGAGAGAGGGGAAAAAGGAGTGAGATAAGGGGGAAAGAGGAATAGAAAGATCAAAGAAGCAGAGGTGAAAGCAAGAGCTCCAGAGAGCGGCGTTGAGAGAGATTGGAGAGTGCGGTTCGGGACACCGAGACACGCTGTTTTATAAAACCGCAAACGGCAGAAATCGGCAAACCCGGCCACAGTGAACTTTTATTTTATTTCCTATTTTATTTTGCCTCTATTCCAAGTTTGTCCCTAGCCTTCTTTCGTGATATTTTGGGTTTTTCTTTTTTTTTTTTCGAATTTTGATTTAATTTGTAACGCTTTTTATGCGTTTTTTTTTTACAAATCTTGATTTAGTTGCGGATATTCCGGCGATGGGCAGCCGGCGTCACGCACCACGAGCCGCCGCAGCCAAATGCTGAGCGCCGTGAGGCGCCAGCTGGCAGTGGGCCCCATGGCAGAACAGGTTGCGACTTCGATAGCGGGACAACATAACATAAAGCAGAGTGTGCTCACGTGACACGACGGTGGATTACTTCTAATTCTCCACACTACACTATTACTAGTCAAATTTAATCATGTAAAACTTTGGTAATTAGTGGTGCCTTTCTGTTAATAAAAGCATGGCTGTGCATTTGGCTCCCGCAACAATAAGATCCGAAAATCCCACAACTACAAAGTCTGAGAACCTCGCATCCAGAAGGTCATAAAGCTCATTTTAATATTTTAGACCTTTGACTAGCTTTATCCTCACTAATAATACATAAGGCTCCCGCAATTGCAAGTCTGGAAACCCGCATGCAAAAAAGGTCATGAAAGTCACTTCATTTCGAACCCATGACTGGTTTTCATCCTGTACCCAAAAAAAAAAAAAAAAAAGTATATATCTTTATGTTTCAAACCCATAACATTCAAATTATAGATGGAGCAATCTTACTGTTATGCTAAAGCTCACCCCTATTTTTTTTTTAGTTAATATCTTAATTTAAAGAATTTTCTTCACTTGAAACTTGCAAGTTATGTTTAAATTGTTGAGATGGTATTAGTAAGATAGAAAAAAATGATAATGTTGCATTTCATAAGTATTTGCTTCCATGAATTTAGAGATAACCTAACTCATCATAGGCTTTGATAATGTGAATAAGTACCGGTGAAAATTCAAATAAAATTAAATAAATCTAGTCTATTAATTATGTATGTTTAAATGGTAGATAATAAGCATAAATGCTACGCTTATAACTGCACTATTATACTTGAGGTTCCGTTGTGATAGAGTATAAAAGGGCCAAATGTATAATGCTTCACCTCATATACAAAGAGCTTGTTTTCATATTTTGAATTTGTGATACTCAATATTACTCCAAAGCCCATCCTCCATAAATGTGTAGTTGTCATAATTTTTAATGAAATATATTTTTTTAGTATATTTACTTTGTATTAGCATTAACTCTATCAATATGAATATTAAAATTTTCGCATATTATAGAAGACCAAATTTGCTAGTACTAGATTGGCTTGTATAATCACGATATCCCAAGTAACTCCTAATCTTATTTTATGCGCTTCAATAGAATAATGTGAACACCGGGAAAAGAATATTTGAAAGGATCGAACTTTAAAATGCCATATATTATCACTTGGGTTGATGAAATTTGAATTGTTGTTAAGAAACTATACTGTATAAAATTTGTTAGACTATTAGAAGCTATATGTATTATAATATTTGCCATGGAGGCTCTAAATCTAAATTGCTCATTCCATTTATTTTTTATATTTTTTTAAAATATCAAAATATCTATTATCATTCACACTTCATTTAATTATATTTTCATATGGAAGCATCAAATTTTCCACTTGATTATATTAACACTGAAATTGAAAAGGAATCTTAGATTATCTTATTGGTTGATCAATCTCTTCAAATAGCGCACATATACACATACAACAAGCATTCTATGCAACGCGAGCCAACCAGCTAAACAAGCATAAGAAAGTTAAATAAGCAGGCGAATTTAAAAAGCCAATGTCGCCAATGTCACCGTAGTCACTGGCTCACTGCACTATTCGTAATCTAACCCTTTGTTTTAATGTTTTACAGCTGTGGGTGGGCCTATCATTTTTTTTTTTTTTTGCTTTTTTTTGGCCTCCGTTGAGTTCGCAACGGCAACTCTGATTCTGCACCTAACGTTCACCCCTTCGGCACTCCTTTTGTCCTCATTCAACTGACGCGTACCAAAAATCTATTTTTAAAAAATCTAAAATTTTTCAATATTTTTAATATATATTATGTATATCAACTCAATAAAAATAAAAAATAAAAACGCTAAAACATTACAACACAGGGTGTCTTTGAAGGATTCTGACGTGTGTGACAACTTACAAAGGCCATTAGGGTAATTTTTGTTGGAGGCTACCTAAGAAATCCAAGAAATAGATACGGTGATGATACACTGCCTCATGTTTATGGACTGTTTTGAAGAAATTTAGCAGTAAATGTTGGAGCTCGTGATGCGTTGTGCCGTTGAAGCGTCCCTTCCGAGAAAAAATGCCACCGTAACGCGATTATATTAACGCTTTCCAAAAGTTTTCCGTCCCGGGGAACGCGACACTGGTATGCGTATCATTCAATTGGTGGGTGCCGCAAATCTCTGGCCGTCCGATACGAGATATCCGGCATTCCCTCTCAACAGCGAATTTAAAGCCAACCGTTGGGTGGGACCGCCAGCTGGCATTTCGCCGGCCTAGCCCAGGTGGCAAAAGAGTGACAAAGAAATTATTTGACGGATGGCCTAAGATAATAGATAAGGCTCTAGAGAATGCCCAGTCCATGATCAAAATATTAGTCAAATTATATTCTTTTCCTAAAGAAAAAAAAAAAAAAAAAAAGAATGGTCTCAGATTGAATATTAGGGGATGCAATTGGCCGGGTCAAGAGCAGCTTAATGTTGCATAGTGCAATACAATATTTGAAATTCCGATAAATTTTTTTTTTCTAATTGAATGGTAACATAAGTGACTAATTATATAGAAATTATATTATAAACTTTATTTTCTCTTTTTTTATATATATTTTATTTTCTAATTTACATGGATATATCTTTTTTATATGAGTTTAAATAAAATCTGATCTTATCCCACCCCTCACTTCAAAAAAAAAAAAAAACATCTTGATCTATGCTTGACACAAACCTTTGTAACCTGGTTTGACATGTTAATTAGGTTGAGCTGAGTTTTTCTGGATCATAGGCAGGATCTTCCCATACTTAATCCTAATCAAATGTATTAAGTTAAACCCTTGATTGCCAGAGGTAAGGTCTCAATAATCAGTAATGGATGTACAAACAGATGAGCAGACCACATTATAATATGTCTTGCCTGGTTTATTAAACCATTAACAATTGTTGGAACCCATTTAAATAGTTTGTGATGGATGACTAATTGCACGCATTCGGTTATTTGGGGAGCACTAGAGAACCTAAAATCCAAGTTTAGGGCACTGCCATGTCAATTTACTTAGATGAAATAAGAGAATGACTTTTGATAATATGTGGAACTATGACAAAGATGGTCAAAGTTTCAATCAAGCAGATATGGATGGTTCAATGGTCATTTCAAAATTGTGAAGATATTATACATCAAACAAATCAGGGCCATTTTCTACAAAAAAAAAAAAAAAAAAATCATTAGCAAGATTGGATGACATCAAGAAGGTAAGAGTATGGGTATTTAGATATTTAATTTAATATTATTGGACTGACCAAGTCCATGGTCCACTGACCAATAAGCCTATGGTACTGGGTATTTTCATTGATAACATACGTTAATGTGGGAAAAACGCAAAATTTTAGCAAGAAATAAGTGGCTTTAGAGAACTAATGTATTGAAGTACATATTAACTTGAAATTCACTTAATTTAGATAATTAATTAATTACCGTATCGGGTTATAAGTGTAGCTGAGCCTAAAATGAATGGACCCAAGGAGGATCGGAGGTTTGCTAGGCTGCATGAGATGAAAGCTTAGCTGAATGGTAGTTGATTTGGACTCTTTTGATGTTGTATATATTTATAAAGAGACAAAGGGTATTATTGTTTGGCTCATAACTGATATAAGATAATTATATTAGAGCTACATTGTATGAGTCTATTTTTTTAATCCTTTCTCAATTGGCAGAAACTTCGTCACGAGACTGGTAGGATGCATTAGTATGAGGAATTTATAGTATGCTGTATGTCGAACTTTAAAATATGTATAATTAGGGGAAAAAAAAAAAAAAACAAGGCCAAAATGGAAATAATCTTCCTGGGCGCATGAAACAAAGGAGCCGCCGGCCTTTGTTCTCTTCCGACCACGCGCTTGCCCTCACAAAGTCACAATGTGTGGGAGCCCTCGTGGCACTCAATGATTGGAGGTCATTTGGCCCTAAAATCCCTCTTACCAATGGAAGATGTACAATGGAAATGTACACAGTTAACTCTCCGGTGCCACGTAAGTTGTCTTCTGTTAACATTAGTATGATTTTGAATGATGTACCATTCACATTTACTTGGAGGGTATCAATAGGACAAAATCATGACAAGAAATAACAACTAAGACATTCCCTGTAAACATTCTTATCAGCACTTATGAGCTTATACGGACCTTTACTTTTTAGCGGTTTTGGGTGACGTTAGCGGATTGTTTAATATTTTTCTTGATTTTTTTTTTTTCTTTTGGATAAATGTTGTTTCTATTTTCACGTGGTTCTTATTAAAGCCGTAACAACAACTTAATTTATATATTTATTCGATTGAAAGTGCACAACGTAGTTCTCTTATACTAGCTAGAGCTCTAAACACATGAAAAGGTTGTCGATATTTATATATGATGCATTTTTTTTTCCAAAAGCAAGCATGCTTACATATAGATCCTATATTACCAGTTCGATTTTATATTTTTTTTAATGAGGGAGGACGACTACATTTGGCAATGTAATATGATGCTTAGGAGTTCTGCTGATAAAGTATCCAACGATATTTGCCCACA